>NC_092172.1:36826952-36922041 GCF_045791955.1 Oncorhynchus clarkii lewisi | reverse complement strand
TTGTGGGCTCGATTACAGGCTCAAAATGGTCAGAAACAAAGACCTTTCTTCTGAAACTCGTCAGTCTATTCTTGTTCTGAGAAATGAAGGCTATTTCATGTGAGAAATTGCCAAGAAACTGAAGATCTCGTACAACGCTATGTACGACTCCCTTCACAGAACAGTGCAAAAGGGCTCTAAACAGAATAGAAGGAGTGGGAGGCCCCGGGGCACAACTGAGCAAGAGGACAAGTACATTAGAGTGTCTAGTTTGAGAAACAGACGCCTCAAGTCCTCAACTGGCAGCTTCATTAAATAGTACCCGCAAAACACTAGTCAATGTCAACAGCGAAGAGGCGACTTCGGGATGCTGGCATTCTAGGCAGAGTTGCAAAGAAAAAGCCATATCTCAGACTGGCAAATAAAAATAAAAGATTAAGCTGGACAAAAGAACACAGACATTTTACAGAGGAACTCTACCTAGAAGGCCAGCATCCCGGAGTAGCCTCTTCTATTGACGTTGAGAGTGGTGTTTTGCATGTACTATTTAATGACGCTGCCAGTTGAGGACTTGTGAGGCGTCTGTTTCTCAAACAAGAAACCCTAATGTACTTGTCCTCTTGCTCAGTTGTGCACCAGGGCCTCCCATTCCTATTTCTATTCTGGTTAGGGCCAGTTTGCGCTGTTCTGTGAAGGGAGTAGCACACCGTTGTATGAGATCTTCAGTTTCTTGGCAATTTCGCACGTGGAATAGCCTTCATTTCTCAGAACAAGAATAGACTGATGAGATTCAGAAGAAAGTACTTTGTTTCTGGCCATTTTGAGCCTGTAATTTAACCCACAAATGCTGATGCTCCAGGCCAGTTTTATTGCTTCTGTAATCAGAACAGTTTTCAGCTGTGCTAACATAATTGCAAAAGGGTTTTCTAATGACCAATTAGCCTTTTAAAATGATTAACTTGGATTAGCTAACACAACGTGCCATTGGAACACAGGAGTGATGGTTGTTGATAATGGACCTCTGTACACCTATGAAGTTATTCCATTAAAAAAAATCAGCCGTTTCCAGCTACAGCAGTCATTTACAACATTAACAATGTCTACACTGTTTCTGATCAATTTTATGTTATTTTAATGGACAAAAAAAGGTGCTTTTCTTTCAAAACCAAAGAAATTTCTAAGTGACCCCAAACGTTTGAATGGTAGTGTACATCAGCACATACAGATAAAACAGTTGAATACTATATTTACATATGCAACTATACAGTAATAAGTAAATGAATACATGTTTACATAACAAATGAAGAAATAAGCCAATGACTTGTGGTTCAAATCTCCAATAGGAAACTAAACACGCAGAAACAAAGAACTTGAGAAGAGGTTCTGGCAAAGAATGACACAACAAAGGAAAGGGGTCTTAGTGAGCTGGAACCTTGCTGGTCTTGGCCGGTGTAGGCTGGGTGGGTAGAGCAGTGCTGGCTGTGGCGGTGCTGGTGGGGGGTCCACTGGGCAGCTGCAGGGCCTGGTGATGATGGGGCACCGGCTGGCTGGGTGGCCCCGTAACGGGGAGGTTCTGGACAGAGATGCCGTGCGGGGTGATGTAGTGGATCTGTCCTGGCGTGGTCACGTTGACCTGCTCGTTGGTCTGGACCTCGATCTTGTAGCCCGGCGGCAGGAAGGTGTTGAATCCCATGATGAGGTCTGGGTGGCCCTTGAAGAGCTGGGAGACACGGCTGATCACACCTGGAGTGTCGATGCTGTGAAAGTAAATGTGCGTGTTTAAGACTGACTACATGGTAGTTAGACTGTGCAGAATCACTGATCTACAAATCACCTTGCTTCTCAAATAACTACTAATTATGTGATCAAGATTAGTGATTCCCCACCTCGCCTTGCTCAAACTGATCCCCTCAAACACATGGAATATCTTCCTGCAGCAAGAGTTCACGGCTTACATGAATGTTTACAGTGTTTGCTTAGAAAAACAAACTAAATTGTAACTGACCTCTGTGACTTGAACTCTTTCATGATGTCAAGGAAGTCATTGTAGACTTGAGGCTGATTCCCAAACTGCAGTTTCACTTGATCCAAGTAGGACAGAGCATCTTCAACCTACAAACACAGTTATGCCAGTCAAACAATGTTTTCAAAGGTATAAGGAGATGAAGTGGGCATTAATCAAGATAATGAAAACATCCCAATGAGCTCCATACTTTAATTGTTGACTAGTCTCATTGCTGCATTATCTACTAGTGATGGGGGGGGGGGCTCAACACAGTTACACATAGGGATATTATTTTGGATGATATATCATTTTGACAATATCCCAATATTATTTTTGCACTAGTTGGCTGAACCACCTTAAAAAAAAGGTATTTAACCTTTATTTAACCAGGCAAGTCAGTTAAGAACAAATTCTTATTTACAATGACGGCCTACCCCATCCAAACCCTCCCCTAACCAGGAAGATGCTGGGCTAATTGTGCACCACCCTATGGGACTTCGATCACGGATGGTGGTGATACAGCCCGGAATGGAACCCGGGTCTGTAGTGATGCAGTGCCTTAGACCGCTGCTCCATTCTGGATCCCTATACTCCAGTACTTCTCCTTCATAGCATGTTTTCAGCACTTTTATTTCCATGACTGATCCCATGGCTCTCGTCCCTCTGCAGCAGTCATACAGTGAGCAATGTTTGTAATGTGGAATAGCAATACAATGACAGAATACATATAGAATCGCAATACACATCGGTACCTAAATATGGTGATGATATTGTATCCCTGGCAACTCCCAGCCCTATTATCTACCATGCTTTGAAATCAACAGGTCCTAATTGAGTCCATCATACCTCTATTTTATTCTGTATTTAGTACATGTGCTTATTTTTCATCTCTTTTGTACATTCAATAAAATGTATACATATGAAAAATGCACCTTGAGTCGCTGGAACTGGGCACCCTGTGAGGGGGCCATAGGGGCCAATGGATGGGCATGGCTCTGGACCACCGCAGCCCCCTGTGATTGGACAGCTGGACTGTGGGGGTGGGGCCCGACAAGTGCAGCGGGACTAGAGGCATGTCCATGGCCACTGGAGTTCTGGGGCATTGTGGGAACCTGGAGGACAAGATTCAGTCAAATATCAGCATTCTGCCTGCACAAAGCCTTGAAAAGGGCAAATACAGAAGCTACAGTTTGCTGGTTAATTGGCACTTATAAATGAATGCATTGTAGAATATAGCAAAATTATTATTTTCTGTGCAACATGCTCTCATCTAGATTAAAGAGATATGGCAACAGTTCCCATACCTGGTAACCCTGGGGGATGGAGTATTGGATGCCGGGGGAAGGCTGCATGTTGTCGGTGACGGCCTCGTACACGGCTGGGGCTAGGACGCGGTGCTGGAAGCCCTCCGCAGTACCCGGGACTGGGGGGCGACGCTGCTGGGACGCAAATACTGGTTCCTGATCCTCCGCACGCCGCTTCATTGTATATTCATACTCAAAAGAGCTAGGAGGCACAGGTACAACACAGTTAACATTTAGGCATATTTGATTGATAAATCGATAGTCACCCTGACACAACTGCGAATTTCAAGATGGATACATTCATTTAGCACATTTCAGACTCTGTGGCACACACTTATGGGATTATCCAGTTTCTGTCTCACCCACAACTAGTGGCTATATTTCAAAAAATGTGATGATATGAACGTTATTGTGATCACTTTGGAGGGAGAGTGGTAGCCCCCCCCCCCCAACAAGGCTGGAGAATTCAGTACGTCACAAAGAAGGATGTTTGACCAGAATATGAGCTAGAATTCACATTGACTGCTTTAGTGGACAATACATAGATTACTATGTAGCTAACTACAGTGTGTAGGGACGAGGGACGCATTGGCAAGATACCGACCGGACAACGTTATTCAACCATTTATCTAGCTAGCGTGCTTGCTAAGATAACTAGGAAGTAACGTTACTCTCATCACTCAAGATGGTAAACCAACATATGGAATATGGCTAGGGAACACATGCATAAGTCTAATCCAATTAAATGTATGTTTCTTATTTAGCGGTGGCGACACGTCCCAAAGACAATCCACAAGCTAACAGTGAGATGTTAACTGGCTAGCGGTTAGCTTCTAAACCAGCCATAAGACCTGCCCATTCCCCTCCCCCTCTGCCAAGAGAGGGCCTGACGCCATCCACTGCTAGCGGAGTCGTGCGCGCCCGAACTTGTGTGGCTAAATGTACGAGCGTGTCAGGTCAAATAATCTACAGAGTACTGTTAACTATTCGCCTTTTCATTTTTAACTAACGCGTTAGCCTTAGCTGTCGTAATAACTTAAATGTCAATTAAAAATAGATTTCAGTTAACGCTAGCTAACAAGGGATGGTTGACTTCCCGGTGGTCTTTTTAGTAAGCTACTGCTAGCAACACATTGTGGCTTTACGCTAACCAGCCATGTTCGAACGTCATCATCATGAAACCCAGTGATTCGACTAACGTTAGGTAGCACAACAACTGTCCTTGCTAACATTATCTCAATACTGTAGCAAATACTGTTTTTCGCTGGATAAATGTGTTTTTCACGATTAGCTAGTTAGTCGTTAATTTGTCCGAATCCTATCTAAATGTTTAGCTAGCCAACTACTGTTGTACGATGCTGTTCACTAGCTCATGGAACTACTGTAGCTAGCTAATCGTCAAAAACACATTAGCCAGCGAACATTAGCGACATTTTCGACATGCTAAAGCAGGCATCGTTAATGTTTAAAGACTCAGTCTGCCAGCAGAAAGATAACATTTTCTGAGATGTATTGATGCATCTGTCTGACAAGGTTATGTAGCAACTTGCTGTAACAGCACGTAGCTAGCGCCATTTAGTTTTGCTTCAAATGGGCTTAGTTAGCTAGCTAACGTTAGCTTGAGAGATAAAACTCACCTCAACTGACTGAGACCAATAACAACTTGTCGAACCAAATTTGGATTTTCTCAGTCAAATGACAAAAATTCGCCAGTTAAACCGTATCAAGATTGAGGGTGCATATTCCAATTGAAATGTCAAAGAAGAACTGCCCCTGCTAGCAAACCCGCTAACAACAATCCCTGTGGCTAGTACGCTCCTTGAACAGAGGCGTGGTTCC
Organism: Oncorhynchus clarkii lewisi; assembly: GCF_045791955.1. Taxonomy (NCBI): domain Eukaryota; kingdom Metazoa; phylum Chordata; class Actinopteri; order Salmoniformes; family Salmonidae; genus Oncorhynchus; species Oncorhynchus clarkii. The sequence continues at coordinate 36,916,914 of NC_092172.1, read as the reverse complement.
AATGAGGGCGGCCTAGTCTCCTCCCATTCTAAATGATAATTGGCAACTCTTCAACAGAGGAAACAATAGCAACGGAACTTCATTGGTCAGATTTCCAGTCTCTCAGATCAGTGAAAAAATGTTACTTACAGGCATTTTTAGACCTCCGCAAACTTTTTTTTACCATTGACTACAAAATATCATATATATAACCATAAACTCGATGATAATGTAATAAATATAGCTACTGTACCTGTATGAACATAATACGCTACTTCCTTGTCGTATCTTGACACGGGGATACAGCACAACCGCATAAACACACCAATTCATGCATAGGTATTATAGTGCTCAACGACTTCATAAGCACAACATATAGTATTTATGAACCAGACTATAGATGCTTCACAAATCAGTTATAACCAAAGCAATACTATAAAAGGTGCTTACTTCTGGTGCTTTTCCAAATAGTAAATTACATATTCTTACGAATGACTTCGGAGAATCTGGTAGTCAGTCAGAGGGTTTATGTTTCATAGGTATAAAATGTTTGAATTAAGTGAAATTCCTGAGGATTAACACTATTTCAGCGGTAGTAGGAGACCAATACGCCTTTTTGTGACCAACTGCGTATCAGACCTGGTTTGTCCTTGCACCTGAAGACTGATAGTATTTATGCTGCAGTAGTTTATGTGTCGGGGGGCTAGGGTCAGTTTGTTATATCTGGAGTACTTCTCCTGTCCTATTCGGTGTCCTGTGTGAATCTAAGTGTGCGTTCTCTAATTCTCTCTTTCTCTCTCTCGGAGGACCTGAGCCCTAGGACCATGCCCCAGGACTACCTGACATGATGACTCCTTGCTGTCACCAGTCCACCTGGCCGTGCTGCTGCTCCAGTTTCTTTCAACTGTTCTGCCTTATTATTATTCGACCATGCTGGTCATTTATGAACATTTGAACATCTTGGCCATGTTCTGTTATAATCTCCACCCGGCACAGCCAGAAGAGGACTGGCCATCCCACATATGCTCTCTCTAATTCTCTCTTTCTTTCTCTCTCTCGGAGGACCTGAGCCCTAGGACCATGCCCCAGGAATACCTGACATGATGACTCCTTGCTGTCCCCAGTCCACCTGAATGTGCTGCTGCTCCAGTTTCAACTGTTCTGCCTTATTATTATTCGACCATGCTGGTAATTTATGAACATTTGAACATCTTGACCATGTTCTGTTATAATCTCCACCCGGCACAGCCAGAAGAGGACTGGCCACCCCACATAGCCTGGTTCCTCTCTAGGTTTCTTCCTAGGTTTTGGCCTTTCTAGGGAGTTTTTCCTAGCCACCGTGCTTCTACACCTGCATTGCTTGCTGTTTGGGGTTTTAGGCTGGGTTTCTGTACAGCACTTTGAGATATCAGCTGATGTACGAAGGGCTATATAAATAAATTTGATTTGAAATTTGATTTGATTTGATAGCCAGATGAACTAAAGCCCCAGCAGGAGTCGTCTGTGTGCGTACATAAGCACGATCTATGTTTGTAGTAAACGTGGGGCGGGAGTAGTATCAATAATATTGATTAGTTAAGGCCGGGTTACTGTAATGATGTGACAACTGTTGATGGCTTTATAAATAAATTTGATCGAATTTGATTGGTATTCGTTGGGAGTTATTAGAAAGGTTGTTAAAAAAACAAGAAAAACAACTTTGAAAACCTTTCAATTTCACTTAACAGTGGAGGAAACTCTTGTAAATATGTGTCAACGGCAGTTTAAAAATAAAATTGAGTATAATTTGCTAATTGCAGGATAATTTTACTCAACCCCCCCCCCCCCCCCCTATATTCATTAGTCCACTTTTGATACATTCCCACAAAAGTGTGCATGCCAACATCCAATTAAGATATACTACACTGCTCAAAAAAATAAAGGAAACACTTAAACAACACAATGTAACTCCCTGTCAATCACACTTCTGTGAAATCAAAATGTCCACTTAGGAAGCAACACTGATTGACAATAACTTTCACATGCTGTTGTGCAAATGGAATAGACAACAGGTGGAAATTATAGGCAATTAGCAAGACACCCCCAATAAAGGAGTGGTTCTGCAGGTGGTGACCACAGACCACTTCTCAGTTCCTATGCTTCCTGGCTGATGTTTTGGTCACTTTTGAATGCTGGCAGTGCTTTCACTCTAGTGGTAGCATGAGACGGAGTCTACAACCCACACAAGTGGCTCAGGTATTGCAGCTCATCCAGGATGGCACATCAATGCGAGCTGTGGCAAGAAAGTTTGCTGTGTCTGTCAGCGTAGTGTCCAGAGCATGGAGGCGCTATCAGGAGACAGGCCAGTACATCAGGAGACGTGGAGGAGGCCGTAGGAGGGCAACAATCCAGCAGCAGGACCGCTACCTCCACCTTTGTGCAAGGAGGAGCAGGAGGAGCACTGCCAGAGCCCTGCAAAATGACCTCCAGCAGGCCACAAATGTGCATGTGTCTGCTCAAACGGTCAGAAACAGACTCCATGAGGGCCCGACGTCCACAGGTGGGGGTTGTGCTTACAGCCCAACACCATGCAGGACGTTTGGCATTTGCCAGAGAACACCAATATTGGCAGATTCGCCACTGGCGCCCTGTGCTCTTCACAGATGAAAGCAGGTTCACACTGAGCACATGTGACAGTCTGGAGACGCCGTGGAGAACGTTCTGCTGCCTGCAACATCCTCCACCATGACCGGTTTGGCGGTGGGTCAGTCATGGTGTGGGGTGGCATTTCTTTGGGAGGCCGCACAGCCCTCCATGTGCTCGCCAGAGGTAGCCTGACTGCCATTAGGTACCGAGATGAGATCCTCAGACACATTGTGAGACCATATGCTGGTGCGGTTGGCCCTGGGTTCCTCCTAATGCAAGACAATGCTAGACCTCATGTGGCTGGAGTGACTTAGCAGTTCCTGCAAGAGGAAGGCATTGATGCTATGGACTGGCCCGCCCGTTCCCCAGACCTGAATCCAATTGAGCACATCTGGGACATCATGTCTCGCTCCATCCACCAATGCCACGTTGCACCACAGACTGTCCAGGAGTTGGCGGATGCTTTAGTCCAGGTCTGGGAGGAGATCCCTCAGGAGACCATCCGCCACCTCATCAGGAGCATGCCCAGACATTGTAGGGAGGTCATACAGGCACATGGAGGCCACACACACACTACTGAGCCTCATTTTAAAGACATTACATCAAAGTTGGATCAGCCTGTAGTGTGGTTTTCCACTTTCATTTTGTGTGACTCCTAATCCAGACCTCCATGGGTTGACACATTTGATTTCCATTGATCATTTTTGTGTGATTTTGTTGTCAGCACATTCAACTATGTAAAGATTTTTTTTTTAAATAAGAATATTTAATTCATTCAGATCTAGGATGTGTTATTTTAGTGCTCCCTTTATTTTTTCGAGCAGTGTACTTCAAGTCAGTCTTTGTGTGTTCTCAAATGTTATTTGGGCATCTTACCTAAAAAAAATATTGTGGAACTAGTTACAAACACAATCAGCGCTTTTGTATGTAAAAATGTGTAAAATATGGTTGCCCAAATAATAATTTATAGCTGAATGAACATATGAGACAAGTTGAGAAAACACATTTTAAATTGACTGAATTCTTGTCAAATTGGAGTTAAGTTTGAGTAATTTTTTGTTGTTCAGGTCACACTTGGACCGAAAAGTTGAGTAAACAAAAAAAGGCTGTGGAACCAGTTACTTAATAATAATTAGTTGAAACTATATTTTATTTATATTTTTTACAGTGCATGCATGACCAGGTCAAATTTTAAACAATTACTTTATGTTCATATCCAGGATTACATTTTGAACAGGATTTTTGGACGAAAATAGTTATAAACAGCAGTTAAAAATAGCTAAAGCTCAGACACACCAGTAAGATTGTCAAACGTTTGCCTGGTAAAATTGTCAAACATTTGCCTCCCGAATGTATTTAGAAACTCTGAACAGTGTCGGCAGTCACTCTTTTGTGATCACATAACAAAGACCTTGGAAGTCGTCACACACTTACTTTTAAAATACTCCAAACCAGAAGGTGGCAGTAGCGTTGTTTGGCAATGCATATCCGTGCGTCTTGTTTATGGTCTAGATTACCAGACATCTGTGTTTATGTTGCTACTAGCCAGATGGCCACAGCTAGATAACTACCTAAAGTGAAGAAGAAACTATTTTATTCACTCTCCATAATCCCAAAGTACTAGTCCATAGCCAAAAGTTTAGCTAGCTAACGTTTGGTAGCTAAAGTTAGGCAGCTAACTGCACAACTCGGCAACTGACACAGGCAGCTGTTTCATGGACACTAGCGAATCCATTGTTATTTACATACAATGTCAATACTAACTACAGTGGTTGGTTAGCTAGCTTGGAGGAATAATTGAGTATTGTGTCTGTGCATTTAGTTAGTTTCCATCCCATAGCCCACATTGCATATGAAGTGTGACTGGCTCATCCGAGGATGTGCGGAAAACTGCCCTTTTTCCTTTTTTCCGTTGGCTCCCCAACGTGGGGGTTGGTGCTCTCTGATTGGGTTTCCACTAGTTACCGCAAAGTCCAAAATTGTCTACATCATAAAAATTAATGAAAACAAACATTTGCTTTCTGGTCTTAATTTAAGGTTATGGTTAGGCATAATGTTAGCAGTGTGGTTAAGTTTGGGTTTAAAATCACATTTTAGGTTTATGACTTTGTGGCTGTGGTAACTAATGACGAACCTCTGATTGGCTCAAAATCAGGTTGTTGGCCACTGACTAGAAGCCGTAGGTTCCTCGCTACCAGGTTGGCACGCAGCAGCTACCGCTTTTGCTCTAGCAAGATAAGGAATGCCACCCGCTGTGATAAGTACCTTTCAGCAGTGAGATTCTCTGTGTTTCGTGCTTTACATGCACAAATTTCGAGTTTTGATGCAATGTATGTCTACCTATGTCCTCAGAGAAAATGTAGAAACCACCATGGGGAGTTTTACTGTACAAAATAATTATCTTGAAAACGACCCATTCAATGTAAGAAGTGTAATATCATTAATTCCATTGGATTCTTATGATGTAAATTAGTATGCAGTAATTCACGAGAGCTACAATTGAACAACATTGGAATTATAAGCCTTGCTCTCTTCAGTGATGAAGCAGGCCTTGAAGTAAGACATGAATGACAGCCACGCCCACTGCCATGTTTGAGTCCTCAGTCGGAGCTAGAGTAGGAGAAAGTAGAGGAGAGAATCCAATTGAGGGTAAATATCACTGGTTAGTTCTACTTTATTGGTAAGTGCTGGTCATCTTTTCCCTATCGGTTGGAATACTGCCGGGCTAAAGCCCCCAAAGATAAATTGAAGCTACAGCTAAGTTTACAAATCCTACCATTTGAGGCTGTTGTAGTTGGTGCTGCTGTTGCACTAATGGTACCAGTGGGGGTGGTTGCTGGGACCACAGTGGTAGTTGCCAGTGCAGCGGTGGTGGGTACGAGGCTAACAGGGCCGGAGCGGACGGTGTAGCTCCTGGTCAGCACGTTGTCAACCATTACCTGGTTGCTGCTGGCCCTGTCACACTGATCAGGACACTTCTGAGAGGGCCTCGTGGTGACACAGAGATACACTGTACACTCCACGTACATCTGCAGACGACAAGAGACACGATCAACTACACATGCAACACTTGTACTACAGATTGTTACACTATATGTGATCATCTAACGTTGTTAGAGAGAGTCGGACCCAAGACCACAAAAATATATTGTGAGAATAAGCATTAAACACATTTGATGGCCTTTCAGATGGACACATACTGTTATTCAAACAGAGCTGAAAGGGACAAACACATAGTGGCAGACTGACACATGGATTGAAGTGGATAAATCAGTAATAACAATAACAAAACATGTCTTAAATTAAATATTATAAACTGGGAATGCTGATTGCCTGACAGCTGTGGTATATAATAGCAATAAGGAACCTCTGTGGTTTGTGGTATATGGCCAATATACCACGGCTAACGACTGTATCCAGGCCCTCTGCGTTGCGTTGTGCATAAGAACAGCCCTTAGCCTTGGTATATTGGCCACATAGCACAACCCCTCGTGCATTATTGCTTAAGTATGGGATATAGGCACTAGTTAGTTGATTTATTTTTAGTCCCTGGGCTTTAGCTCAACTGGATAGTCATGTTGGCAGGTTCCGGATGCCCGAGAGACAAATGGGAGCACCCTTCATATTCCCGAAGAGAGATACATGGCCAGAAAGACACACCGTGGTTCCTTTAGTTTTGATAGTGCTCAGGTTGATTCGGTATACCCTGACAGTGGGGGTTGAAGTCAGAATCTCCAGGGTTCCATTTCCAGCCGAACACCTGAGAAAGAAGGAAGACATTTCATGTTTTTAATGTATGTGAGAGAAGCGGTTTCAAAACAGAGGCGATCTCAGTAAACTATCCATTTCATAGCGACTTGACAAATTGCTACCACCTCAACTGAGTTAAATGGACAGTTTTCTGAATTCCATGCATTGTTTAGTTCATATGGCTTATTGTAGAGCTTGAATTAAAAACCCAAGTACTCCATTTGGGGTAATAACAAACAATTAAGATTGGGTAAAAATGTCAGAAAACTATCACTGACCCCTGATCCAGGATACAGTGGCTGTCAGCCATGTCTTCTGTCTCGGACTCCATGCACTTGCCCACCATCAGCTCTGCCCTGTCCAGAGAGGTGTTGGAGAACACATGCAGGTCCAGTGTGCGCAGCCTGCTCGCGGTGCGGACCGACGTCTCTCGACGGACACGCTGTGAGAAAGGGAGGAGGTGGCGGAACTTGGGGATTTTAGTTCTGTTAGCCATTGGCCCCTCCCCAGGCCGGTAGAACTCCAACCAGAACTTGATGATGCCGAAGGTCTCCTGCTCCGACGGCATGTTGATGGCATACCGCGGGCCCTTGGCCTCGACGCCGGGGAAACGGCAGGCGAGCGACATAATCAGGGTGGGCTGCCGACTGATGACAGTGTTGCGTACACTTCGCAGGGTGTTGGTGTACACCATCTCTGAACCAGAGTGCTGAGGAGAAAAGGAACAGGATCATGTGTGGATATTCTGGTTCGTTCACACATCACAGCAGACAGTCTGTTAAAACTGATTTATGGAAGGAGCAGTGGCGTGCATTCATGTATGCAAAGGGAAGCCAGGCTTCCTCAAAAAACTGACCAAGAAAAAAACATATAAAATGATACAGTGCCTTGCGAAAGTATTCGGCCCCCTTGAACTTTGCGACCTTTTGCCACATTTCAGGCTTCAAACATAAAGATATAAAACTGTATTTTTTTTGTGAAGAATCAACAACAAGTGGGACACAATCATGAAGTGGAACGACATTTATTGGATATTTCAAACTTTTTTAACAAATCAAAAACTGAAAAATTGGGCGTGCAAAATTATTCAGCCCCCTTAAGTTAATACTTTGTAGCGCCACCTTTTGCTGTGATTACAGCTGTAAGTTGCTTGGGGTATGTCTCTATCAGTTTTGCACATCGAGAGACTGAAATTTTTTCCCATTCCTCCTTGCAAAACAGCTCGAGCTCAGTGAGGTTGGATGGAGAGCATTTGTGAACAGCAGTTTTCAGTTCTTTCCACAGATTCTCGATTTGATTCAGGTCTGGACTTTGACTTGGCCATTCTAACACCTGGATATGTTTATTTTTGAACCATTCCATTGTAGATTTTGCTTTATGTTTTGGATCATTGTCTTGTTGGAAGACAAATCTCCGTCCCAGTCTCAGGTCTTTTGCAGACTCCATCAGGTTTTCTTCCAGAATGGTCCTGTATTTGGCTCCATCCATCTTCCCATCAATTTTAACCATCTTCCCTGTCCCTGCTGAAGAAAAGCAGGCCCAAACCATGATGCTGCCACCACCATGTTTGACAGTGGGGATGGTGTGTTCAGCTGTGTTGCTTTTACGCCAAACATAACGTTTTGCATTGTTGCCAAAAAGTTCAATTTTGGTTTCATCTGACCAGAGCACCTTCTTCCACATGTTTGGTGTGTCTCCCAGGTGGCTTGTGGCAAACTTTAAACAACACTTTTTATGGATATCTTTAAGAAATGGCTTTCTTCTTGCCACTCTTCCATAAAGGCCAGATTTGTGCAATATACGACTGATTGTTGTCCTATGGACAGAGTCTCCCACCTCAGCTGTAGATCTCTGCAGTTCATCCAGAGTGATCATGGGCCTCTTGGCTGCATCTCTGATCAGTCTTCTCCTTGTATGAGCTGAAAGTTTAGAGGGACGGCCAGGTCTTGGTAGATTTGCAGTGGTCTGATACTCCTTCCATTTCAATATTATCGCTTGCACAGTGCTCCTTGGGATGTTTAAAGCTTGGGAAATATTTTTGTATCCAAATCCGGCTTTAAACTTCTTCACAACAGTATCTCGGACCTGCCTGGTGTGTTCCTTGTTCTTCATGATGCTCTCTGCGTTTTTAACGGACCTCTGAGACTATCACAGTGCAGGTGCATTTATACAGAGACTTGATTACACACAGGTGGATTGTATTTATCATCATTAGTCATTTAGGTCAACATTGGATCATTCAGAGATCCTCACTGAACTTCTGGAGAGAGTTTGCTGCACTGAAAGTAAAGGGGCTGAATAATTTTGCACGCCCAATTTTTCAGTTTTTGATTTGTTAAAAAAGTTTGAAATATCCAATAAATGTCGTTCCACTTCATGATTGTGTCCCACTTGTTGTTGATTCTTCACAAAAAAATACAGTTTTATATCTTTATGTTTGAAGCCTGAAATGTGGCAAAAGGTCGCAAAGTTCAAGGGGGCCGAATACTTTCGCAAGGCACTGTATATCTTTCATCTCTGAGTTTCATAATTTTCCTTCAATTCGCAAGAGACTGAACGTTCTGTATCTCACCGGTGAAAGCATCCGAGCGAGCGAAACAGCACTCCTCTGACTCTGTATGTGTAGCCCATCTACCTGATGCTGTCTGGTTAAAAAAAGTATGACATTGTTGCCGCCCGTAGTATTAAACGCAAGGGAAACCTGCAAGCAGTTGGTCTCCCTTGATAAAAAAAGTATAAAATGATAGCCAATCAGCGTTGAGCTAAACTGAGTGAGCTCAAAACTGTGAATGGTCCTGGCACACCAAAAATAAAAGGTCCAGAGAGGCCAGTTTGGAATTGGCTTCACACCAATCACATCACATCGAGAGCAAAACGTTATTGACAGAAAAAAATGGACTTGTTGCATCTTGTTGCATTGTTGTCCTCGAGTGGCTAGCAAAAATTGTCCCGTTCTTAAATTAGCCATAGATGAAGATAGAGATTTGGACTTGTAGTTTTACTTAATTCTCCTTAATGGCCAATGATTATAACAGTGATTCTTATCCAACCAACCATACATTGTGTCCCTGGCCTGAGAGCATGGAAGTTCAATATGTAGCTAAATGTAGTAGGATAATGTTAACTAGCTGGCTCATCATTACATGAAAGTTAGGCTAGCAAGCAAGTATTTTAGCCAGGTAGCCTAGGACAACAAAAACTAAAAGCAGGTACTGTATGACAGAATCATAGACTGTTTCGTCAACATGAGAGGAGGATGGCATTGACATTTCTCTGCAAGTAGGCTGGGTCAACATGTTTTTTCTACTTGCAAGAACACATACAGTGGAAGTCGGAAGTTTACATACACTTAGGTTGGAGTCATTAAAACTAGTTTTTCAACCACTCCACAAATTTCTTGTTAACAAACTATAGTTTTGGCAAGTCGGTTAGGACATCTACTTTGTGCATGACACAAGTCATTTTTCCAACAATTTGTTACAGACAGATTATTTCATTTATAATTCACTGTATAACAATTCCAGTGGGTCAGAAGTGTACATACACTAAGTTGACTGTGCCTTTAAACAGCTTGGAAAATTCCAGAAAATGATGTCATGGCTTTAGAAGCTTCTGATAGGCTAATTGACATCATTTGAGTCAATTGGAGGTGTAAATGTGGATGTATTTCAAGGCCTACCTTCAAACTCAGTGCCTCTTTGCTTGACATCATGGGAAAATCAAAAGAAATCAGCCAAGACCTCAGAAAAAATATTGTAGACCTCCACAAGTCTGGTTCATCCTTGGGAGCAATTTCCAAACGCCTGAAGGTACCACGTTCAACTGTACAAACAATAGTACGCAAGTATAAACACCATGGGACCATGCAGCCGTCATACCGATCAGGAAGGAGACACCTTCTGTCTCCTAGAGATGAACGTACTTTGGTGCGAAAAGTGCAAATCAATCCCAGAACAACAGCAAAGGACCTTGTGAAGATTCTGGAGGAAACAGGTACAAAAGTATCTATATACACAGTAAAACAAATCTTATATCGACATAACCTGAATGGCTGCTCAGCAAGGAAGAAGTCACTGCTCCAAAACCGCCATTAAAAAAGCCAGACTACGGTTTGCAACTGCACATGGGGACAAAGATCGTACTTTTTGGAGAAATGTCCTCTAGTCTGATGAAACAAAAATATAACTGTTTGGCCATAATGACCATTGTTATGTTTGGAGGAAAAAGGGGGGGGGGGGCTTGCAAGCCGAAGAACAACATCCCAACCGTGAAACATGGGGGTGGCAGCATCATGTTGTGGGTGTGCTTTGCTACAGGAGGGACTGGTGCACTTCACAATAGAGGGCATCATGAGAAGGAAAATTATGTGGATATATTGAAGCAACATCTCAAGACCTAAGTTAAAGATTGGTCGTAAATGGGTCTTCCAAATGGACAATGACAACAAATGTACTTCCAAAGTTGTGGCAAAATGGCTTTAGGACAACAATGTCAAGGTATTGGAGTGGCCATCACAAAGCCCTGACCTCAATCCTATAGAACATTTGTGGGCAGAACTGAAAAAGCGTGTGCGAACAAGGAGGCCTACAAACCTGACTCAGTTACACCAGCTCTGTCAGGAGGAATGGGCCAAAATTCACCCAACTTACTGTGGGAATCTTGTGGAAGGCTACCCGAAACGTTTGACCCAAGTTAAACAATTTAAAGGCAATGCTACCAAATACTAACTGCGTGTATGTAAACTTCTGACCCACTGGGAATGTGATGAAAGAAATAAAAGCTGAAATAAATAATTCTCTCTACTATTATTCTGACATTTCACATTCTTAAAATAAAGTGGTGGTAAGTGGTAAGTTTTGCATTTGATACAGTGGGCGGAGTCTCGTACCACTCTCTTAGTGCCGCAGCCAGTCAGAGAGATGCGGGCCATCACATGGGTGGAGTTGGACGTGACACTACAGGAAGGATGGTTGAGCTGGAGCTCTGACACAACCAGGTTCTTCAGGTTTGCGGACGACACAACAGTGGTAGGCTTGATTACCAACAACGACGAGACGGCCTACAGGGAGGAGGTGAGGGCCCTCGGAGTGTGGTGTCAGGAAAATAACCTCACACTCAACGTCAACAAAACTAAGGAGATGATTGTGGACTTCAGGAAACAGCAGAGGGAACACCCCCCTATCCACATCGATGGAACAGTAGTGGAGAGGGTAGCAAGTTTTAAGTTCCTCGGCATACACATCACAGACAAACTGAATTGGTCCACTCACACAGACAGCATTGTGAAGAAGGCGCAGCAGCGCCTCTTCAACCTCAGGAGGCTGAAGAAATTCGGCTTGTCACCAAAAGCACTCACAAACTTCTACAGATGCACAATCGAGAGCATCCTGGCGGGCTGTATCACCGCCTGGTACGGCAACTGCTCCGCCCTCAACCGTAAGGCCCTCCAGAGGGTAGTGAGGTCTGCACAACGCATCACCGGGGGCAAACTACCTGCCCTCCAGGACACCTACACCACCCGATGTCACAGGAAGGCCATAAAGATCATCAAGGACATCAACCACCCAAGCCACTGCCTGTTCACCCCGCTATCATCCAGAAGGCGAGGTCAGTACAGGTGCATCAAAGCTGGGACCGAGAGACTGAAAAACAGCTTCTATCTCAAGGCTATCAGACTGTTAAACAGCCACCACTAACATTGAGTGGCTGCTGCCAACACACTGACACTGACTCAACTCCAGCCACTTTAATAATGGGAATTGATGGGAAATGATGTAAATATATCACTAGCCACTTTAAACAATGCTACCTTATATAATGTTACTTACCCTACATTATTCATCTCATAGGCATACGTATATACTGTACTCTATATCTTCGACTGTATCCTTATGTAATACATGTATCACTAGCCACTTTAACTATGCCACTTTGTTTACATACTCATCTCATATGTATATACTGTACTCGATACAATCTACTGTATCTGCCTATGCTGCTCTGTACCATCACTCATTCATATATCCTTATGTACATATTTTTTATCCCCTCACACTGTGTACAAGACAGTAGTTTTGGAATTGTTAGTTAGATTACTTGTTGGTTATTACTGCATTGTCGGAACTAGAAGCACAAGCATTTCGCTACACTCGCATTAACATCTGCTAACCATGTGTATGTGACAAATAAAAATTTGATTTGATTTGAGGGTGGAAATGGGGAGAACCAGATGCATCTCAGTCTTCCCACATGTCAGCTCTGGAAGGAGACAGAAATAATAATCATACATGGCACATAGAGCTTTTTAAGGACCAAAATTGTATAAATGAAAAGAAAAACAAAAATAAAGGACTCAAAACAAAATATCAGACTAAACAAAACATGAATAAAGAAGAAAAAGAGTGTGATGTATCAGTGTATGGGGAGGGATCTGGATAGGAACCTGGGTTAGGGTTATGGTGAAGAGAGGAGGGATCTGGATAGGAACCTGGGTTAGGGTTATGGTGAAGAGAGGAGGGATCTGGATAGGAACCTGGGTTAGGGTTATGGTGAAGAGAGGAGGGATCTGGATAGGAACCTGGGTTAGGGTCATGGTGAAGAGAGGAGGGATCTGGATAGGAACCTGGGTTAGGGTTATGGTGAAGAGAGGAGGGATCTGGATAGGAACCTGGGTTAGGGTTATGGTGAAGAGAGGAGGGATCTGGATAGGAACCTGGGTTAGGGTCATGGTGAAGAGAGGAGGGATCTGGATAGGAACCTGGGTTAGGGTCATGGTGAAGAGAGGAGGGATCTGGATAGGAACCTGGGTTAGGGTTATGGTGAAGAGAGGAGGGATCTGGATAGGAACCTGGGTTAGGGTCATGGTGAAGAGAGGAGGGATCTGGATAGGAACCTGGGTTAGGGTTATGGTGAAGAGAGGAGGGATCTGGATAGGAACCTGGGTTAGGGTTATGGTGAAGAGAGGAGGGATCTGGATAGGAACCTGGGTTAGGGTTATGGTGAAGAGAGGAGGGATCTGGATAGGAACCTGGGTTAGGGTTATGGTGAAGAGAGGAGGGATCTGGATAGGAACCTGGGTTAGGGTCATGGTGAAGAGAGGAGGGATCTGGATAGGAACCTGGGTTAGGGTTATGGTGAAGAGAGGAGGGATCTGGATAGGAACCTGGGTTAGGGTTATGGTGAAGAGAGGAGGGATCTGGATAGGAACCTGGGTTAGGGTTATGGTGAAGAGAGGAGGGATCTGGATAGGAACCTGGGTTAGGGTTATGGTGAAGAGAGGAGGGATCTGGATGGGAACATGGGTTAGGGTTATGGTGAAGAGAGGAGGGATCTGGATAGGAACCTGGGTTAGGGTCATGGTGAAGAGAGGAGGGATCTGGATAGGAACCTGGGTTAGGGTTATGGTGAAGAGAGGGATCTGGATAGGAACCTGGGTTAGGGTTATGGTGAAGAGAGGAGGGATCTGGATAGGAACCTGGGTTAGGGTTATGGTGAAGAGAGGAGGGATCTGGATAGGAACATGGGTTAGGGTTATGGTGAAGAGAGGAGGGATCTGGATAGGAACCTGGGTTAGGGTTATGGTGAAGAGAGGAGGGATCTGGATAGGAACCTGGGTTAGGGTCATGGTGAAGAGAGGAGGGATCTGGATAGGAACCTGGGTTAGGGTTATGGTGAAGAGAGGAGGGATCTGGATAGGAACCTGGGTTAGGGTTATGGTGAAGAGAGGAGGGATCTGGATAGGAACCTGGGTTAGGGTAAGGGTTAGGGTAGGTCAGCCAGCCAGCCAGCCAGCCAGTCGTGGATATCAACTACACAGTGTGTTCTATACCTGTTCCAGTGGGAAAGGTCTCCATCTGTCCTGGAACAGAAAAAATTGTTTATATTATGAACATATTTTGAACCAAATATTGCACCTTTACCTCACCCCGCTTTCACCACTGTAAACAACTAAGAAACAATCCTTTCACCATGCTTACTCTCGGACAGATGCACACACGCACACACGCACACACACACACACGCAACACACGCACGCAACACACACACACACGCAACACACACACACACGCAACACACACGCACGCAACACACACACACACACGCAACACACACACACACACGCAACACACACACACACACACACACACACACACACAGTGGAAGAACTGTGATTGTTCTTGCCCTTACTTTGGTAAAGCCACACACATCTGGGTTCAGACTGCAAACTGTGAAGAAAAAAGGTTGTGTAAAGTACATCAGACAGGTTGGTTATAACATATGCCAAAACATTATTGGTTGTTGACAAAAAGTTACCTGTTGGTGTTGGCCAGGAAACAAAGGGGCAAAAGAGGGGAGGGCATGTTACTGGGGCTCCGGACCCATGTGAGATTCATGGTGGCCAGAGAACCCTTGGTTTCCAGCGCTGTCCTGAAGAGGCCAGGGGGACCAACCACCACTATTTCTGACACGCTGAAGAAGAGACATACCTCAAACACAGTCAACACAGTAGAAACATGCACAGCAACTGACTAACTTCTCCATTAGAAATCCCCTATGAAAGTTTTGAAAACAACCCGTTTGTAACTTTTACACACAACTGAGAGAGAGAGAGAGAGAGAGAGACGAGAGAAACATAACACAAAAGGAGGGAAACTCATGGAAAAGTTCAGTAGTATAACACACCTCTAGGTTGAGTAGTATAACATACCTCTAGGTTGAGTAGTATAACACACCTCTCTAGGTTGAGGTTTATAACACACCTCTCTAGGTTGAGGTTTATAACACACCTCTCTAGGTTGAGGTTTATAACACACCTCTAGGTTCAGTTGTATAACACACCTCTAGGTTCAGTAGTATAACACCTCTCTAGGTTGAGGTTTATAACACACCACTCTAGGTTGAGGTTTATAACACACCTCTCTAGGTTGAGGTTTATAACACCCCTCTAGGTTCAGTAGTATAACACACCTCTAGGTTGAGTATTATAACACACCTCTCTAGGTTGAGTAGTATAACACACCTCTAGGTTCAGTAGTATAACACACCTCTAGGTTGAGTAGTATAACACACCTCTAGGTTCAGTAGTATAACACACCTCTAGGTTCAGTAGTATAACACACCTCTAGGTTGAGTAGTATAACACACCTCTAGGTTCAGTAGTATAACACACCTCTCTAGGTTGAGTAGTATAACACACCTCTAGGTTCAGTAGTATAACACACCTCTCTAGGTTGAGTAGTATAACACACCTCTAGGTTCAGTAGTATAACACACCTCTCTAGGTCAGAATGAAAGGTGACAGACACGTTGATCTGCTCATAGGGCAGAACGTAGATGGTGGCTCCCCCTGTTGGTGTCAGTCCTGTAGTGACCGGCTCAGCAGTGCAGCTTGAGGACGCCTCCTCCACTGAAACCAAGAACAAGACAAAAGTTAAGGTTATTTAGTTTTAAACAACTTTCTTTTTAACCTCCTTCAGGTATCATACTGTATATGATTGCTCCTTTTCAAGAACTTTGGGTGTATCTCAATATAAAATGTTGCTACCGGTACATAAATATGGGTAATTCATCCATTACTAACTACTGTGTTGAAATTGTATTTTTCAAGAGTGCTTGATAAATCAATCCCAGGGTGCCTCAGACCAAGACTGAACAACACAGCTACATTATAGAGTCCAGTATGTATAGTTATTGAGAACAGACCAGCAGAATATACCTGATTCATTTCCCCCTAAAACAGGCCCATCAATAAAGCGTGAAATAGTTTGTGTGTGTCAGTCTCACCTGTAAGGGACAGGTGCAGTGGGATGGAACTGAGTGCTTTGGGTTTGTTGGTTTGGGTTTGGCGTGAAAAGTCCTCCACCATCAGCTGCACAGAGTATTGGCCAGCGGATGATTTACCGTTGTACAACAGCGTACACACACGTCTCCTATGAAGTAGCAATTTAAACAAATTCAACAACATTTATTTGAAAACAATTGTTCTTTGTTTTCCACATGCCTGAAGCTGAAAGTCTCGCCCTAAAAAAACCCAAGTCCAACAAATATCTCTAAACTGGTTTAACCTCCCCGCACATTTAGATGGTACATGATGCATCCACAATGAGCGATTCATGTTTGCTATTTCTCTGGATAGGAATTCATGTGTGATATTTCTCTGGATAGGAATTCATGTGTGATATTTCTCTGGATAGGAATTCATGTGTGATATTTCTCTGGATAGGAATTCATGTGTGATATTTCTCTGTACAGGAATGAAATCTACACGGTTCTCTTTCTCCTTTTGTTGGCGGTTTGGGGCATCGTAACAGTCACTGCTGTGTGGACTAACACAAAGACAAGTTACGACTCACCTCCTCCATCTTCAGAAAGTTGTACTGGGGGCAGTCAAGGCATTCTCCAAGGTCAGCCTGGGCAAAGCGACAGAGCACTGTGTCCCCATCCAGGTCCTTCACCGTCAGTGGGAAGTGATGTGGGCAGTTCACACGAGCCCTGACACAAGAATACACACTCAGTTAACATCATACGTAACTTAAGAGTTTTTCTCCCCACTTTATTATATATATATATATATATTCCTCCTGGCAGCATCATTAAATAGTACCAGCAAAACACCAGTCTCAACGTCAACAGTGAAGAGGCAACTTCGTGATGCTGGCCTTCTAGGCAGAGTTCCTCTGTCCAGTGTCTGTGTTCTTTTGCCCATCTTAATATTTTATTTTTATTTGCCAGTCTATGTCTTTTTCTTTGCAAGAAGAAGGCCAGCATCCTGGAGTCGCCTCTTTACTGTTGACGTTGAGACTCGTGTTTTGCGGGTACTATTTAATGAAGCTGCCAGTTGAGGACTTTTGAGGCATCTGTTTCTCAAACTAGACACTCTAATGTACTTGTCCTCTTGCTCAGTTGTGACCCGGGGGCCTCCCACTCGTATTTCTATTCTGGTTAGAGCCAGTTTGCGCTGTTCTGTGAAGGGAGTAGTACACAGCGTTGTACGAGATCTTCAGTTTGGCAATTTCTCGCATGGAATAGCCTTAATTTCTCAGAACAAGAATAGACTGACGAGTTTCAGAATAAAGTTCTTTGTTTCTGGCCATTTTGAGCCTGTAATCGAACCCGCAAATGCTGATGCTCCAGATACTCAACTAGTCTAAAGGCCAGTTTATTGCTTCTTTAATCAGAACAACAGTTTTCAGCTGTGCTAACATAATTGCAAAAGGGTTTTCTAATGATCAATTAGCCTTTTAAAATTATAAACTTGGATTAGCTAACACAACGTGCCATTGGAACACAGGAGTGAGTGATGGTTGCTGATAATGGGCCTCTGTACGCCTGTGTAGATATTCCATTAAAAATCAGCCATTTCCAGCTACAATAGTCATTTTAACATTAACAATGTCTACACTGCATTTCTGATCAATTTGAGCTTTTCTTTCAAAAATAAGGACATTTCTAAGTGACCCCAAACTTTTGGACAGTAGTGTATCTTACAAACAAAAAGTCAGACACACAGGCAGTTTGAGGACTGGGACCCTGTTTTGAGAGACTTGAAGAGGCTGTGGCGGAACCAAAGAGCTTGACAATCGGGATGAGATACAGAGGAGAAAGAAAAAAGTATGGAAAGGGATAACGGTGCTGAGGAAGGAAAGAAGGAAGGAAGGAAGGAAGGAAGGAAGGAAGGAAGGAAGGAAGGAAGGAAGGAAGGAAGGAAGGAAGGAATGGAGAGAAGGACAAAGAGGAAAGGGTCAAAATGTATCAGTCATCATGACCAAATAAATCACACTACATATCAACAGTCAAAACCGTGAGAATGTGTAGACTAGAGTAAACAGAGTAATGTTTTTATGTGCAGTACAAGACTCAGGTCCAGGTTACAGTGAGTTGAGTTACCTGAGAGGAGGAGGCAGGCTGCAGTAAGGGGGCTGGTTTAGTCTCAATGGGTTAGACTGGTTGGAGGGTCCAGCCCACAAGAACAGAAACACATTCACGTTGGACCTAATTCACAGTTACAGGGGAGTCAAATAAATATGTTTGTTTTTCACTTTTCCTGAAATGGTGTGACGTAACCTGCAAAATGGTTGCTTTATAACACATAGACAACATAATGCATGTGATATAAAGTAAGAATGATCAGTCATGAAACTGCATTATACATTAATGTTCTGAATTGTGAGGACTGAGGAGATCTAATGTCCAACTGCATTGAAGCAAGTTTGTGTAACATTTTCACCAATATGAAACCAACTCATGAAACCTTACGGCCTTCAATGTTGCAGAAGCTAGCACTGAACATGACCAGTCAGTGTGTATTGATTCTATAGATGTTCTACAAAAGCACATCAAATGGTCACGGTGTAATAATAATAACAGGTCTCTCAGCGAATCACATACCCCACATTCACGGTGGCCTTGTAGTTGCTGGGAATGGTCCTCTGCCATTGGCGGACACACCAGCCTGAGGCGGGCTTCTGTCCTGTGTAGGGTAACGAGGTGGTATGCGCGACACAGTCTTCCCCTGTCTGACACACTCCGGAAAACGTAGGACAGGGAAGGGCAGAGATCACGGTGTAGTGGGCCCTCACCTGCCAAAGGTGACGTGAGGTCAGGAGGTCATATAATTAAATACATGGTAACAATGAGGAACTTGGTTTTAGGAATTCAGCACAATCATTGTCTACCTGTTATTGGTGCCTAAACCACACTGTATTTATTGGCTATTTACCATTTTATCAAGTAAATTGAAACAAACAAAAACAATGAAAACAACAGGTAAATCCTAGAGACTGTAAAATACCAGTGTAGTAAGTAACCTGGAGGGACTGTGTGTTTACAGCTGGGAGGTACAGCAAGAACCTGTCAGGCTTCGAAGAGTGATGGGTGTGGAGTCAGGCTCAGAGAGCAGAGGATTCGGAAAAAAACACTTTTTTCTGTACAATCACAGCGCACAAAGAGGGTGACTCCGAACACAGGCGTAAAACACTCCAAAATGTACTACACTGGTACATACGCTGTACAGTGGAAAATCCAAAAGACAGGAACACTCCTGGACCAAAAACAGCAAACAAGCCCGAACACAGGCGGGCTAACTGAACTTAAATAACCCCAACCCAAAACAAGGAACAGGTGAAACCAATTAGACCAAACAAAACGAAAAGGGGAAAAGGGGAAAAGGGATCGGTAGCAGCCAGTAGACCGGTGACGACAACGACCGACAAGGGGAAAGGGGAAGGGGAGCCACCTTCGGTGATATTCGTGACAGAACCAATCAACATGGATTTGTAATTGATTTGAATACTGCGCACATGTGCATCATAACATAGAAAGCCTATCATTATCACAGTGCATATTTTAGGTCAATCCTGAAATTCCTAATACACAGTGTTAAAAGCTGACAGCATTGGTAATTAACAATGTGTAACCTCACCATATTTCCTCCACTCTTCTCTAGAGGGACAACATTGACCACTGCACCCAGAGAGGTGGCCTCACAGACAGGTAGGGCAGGAGCAGGCCTAGGGCCACAACCAGGTGCCCCAGAAAAACTTGGATCAACATCAGAGCTTTTCACACAGGGATGTGTATCGAAGGAAGCTTGGGCCTCTGGAGACAGAAATGGAGGTCAGTTAGAGGGCAATCACAAACATGAAACACAGACAAACACACTCACTTTTATTTTACAAAACAGGATCAATATTGAGACAATGACCAAACATTTGTAAATGTGCTAGTAGTAACACAACTTAAATTAATGTAGTCTTTGTAAAAGTCAACAGGACATCAACACATCAAGGCTAGAATGTTATGAATGTGGACATCCCTGTTGTTTTTGTATAACGTCTCATTCTTTTCCAGTTCCAACACACATTGTCATGGAGACTTCTCTGTCAATAACAGCTAGTTTTCAGACTTCCCCTCCCCACTCAGACCACTCCCATACAGTCCTTGCTTGAGAAATATTTTTCTGATAAAAAGCCATTTTTGCCCATTTTAATGGATAATCTATTACAGTAAGGTACCAAATGTTACCCAGAAATGTGATATTGATATAAAAACAACTGCAAGGGGCCTTTAAGGAGTAATTCCAAGCCTGAGGAATTTCAAAACTAACCTAATTTGCCCTCATTGGGTTTCAGTGTTACAGGGTGAAAACTATGACCTGTTCATTTGTATGTGGGGATGGTATGCAAAGAAAATCTATTCTAAGAATTCAGTTTTAAAAGTTACAAACACTGTCCTGTATAACTTCTAAATACGCTGATCTTATTGGCTGTCAGTCATTTCATCCATAGCTCATTCAAAGAATGAGATCTTACATTTCTCCAGCCCTATCCCTCTGCTTTATAGAAAACCAAGTGGTGGGGCTGCAATTGACTGACAGACTAATTAGGCCTTGCTCAAGGACACTTCAGATTCCTGAAAGTCTATGGGCGATTCCATACACCTTGTGTCCTATCTCCTCGTTTCCTTATCAGAAGCTATTGGATGAGAAAACCAGATGTCCTGCTCCTTTGACATTCTCCTCCAATGGGTTTTGAGAAGGAAAAAAGGAGAGAGGACGCAAGGCATATGCAATTGAGATCTTCCTCAAGGCTGCGTTTTCACAGACAGCCAAACTCTGACATTTTTCCCAATTATTGGTCTTTTGGACAATTATTGGTCCTTTGACCAATCAGATCAGATCTTTTGCCAAAAAATTTAGAATTGGGCTGCCTGTGTAAACTAAGCTACAGGACTGTTTCACCAGCATAGACTGGAATATGTTCCGGGATTCATCCGATGGCATCGAGGAGTTTATCACATCCGTCACCGGCTTCATTAATAAGTGCATCGACGACGTTGTCGTCCCCACAGTGACCATACGTACATATCCCAACCAGAAGCCATAGATTACAGGCAACATCCTCATTGAGCTAAAGGCTAGAGCTGCCGCTTTCAAAGAGCAGGACACCAATCCAGATACATAAGAAATCCCTCTACGTTTTCCGACAGTCAAAACATCAATAGAGGACTAAGATCAAATCCTACTACACTGGCTCTGACAAAGGGAAACCCAGGGACGCTTCCCAGGGACGTGAGCCTACCAGACAAGCTTAATGCCTTTTATGCTCACTTCGAGGCAAGCAACATTGAACCATGCATGAGAGCACCAGCTGTTCCGGACGACTGGGTGATCTCGCTCTCCGTAGCCAATGTTAGTAAGACCTTTTAACAGGTTAACATTCAGACTGATTACCAGGATGCATACTCTGAGCATGTGCTGACCAGCTGGAAAGTGTCTTCAATTACATTTTCAACCTTTCCCTGACCCTGTCTGTAATACCTACGTGTTTCAAGCAGAAAACTAAAGTCCCTGTGCGCAAGAACGCCAAGGTAACCTGTCTAAGTGATTATCGCTCCGTAGCACTCACATCTGTAGCCAAGAAATGCTTTGAAAGGCTGGTCATGGCTCACATCAACACCATCATCCCAGACACCCTGGACTCACACCAATTTGCATACCGCCCCAACAGATCCACAGATGACACAATTTCTATTGCACTCAACAATGCCCTCTCCACTTGGACAAGAGGAACACTATTGTTCAGTGTTCAACACCATAATTCCCCCAAGCTCATCACTAAGCTCAGGACCCTGGGACTGAACACCTCCCTATGCTACTGGATCCTGAACTTCCTAATTGTCCGCCCCCAGGCGGTGAGTGCAGGCAACAACCCATCTGCCACACTGACCTTGAACACGAGGGCCCCTCAGGGGTGCGTGCTCAGTTCCCTCCTGTACTCCCTGTTCCCCCATGACTCCACGACTGTGTGGTTGCGCAAGACTCCAACATCATCATTAAGTTTGTTGACGACACAACGGTGGTTGGCCTGATCACCAAAGAACGATGAGACAGCCTATAGGGAGGTCAGTAACATAGCAGTGTGGTGCCAGGACAACAACCAAGTTAGTTAAATAGACCCCCTGCATTGACCCATTTTGCATGAACTCTTGACTCATCACATGCTGCTGTTTATTATCTATCCTGTTGCCTAGTTACTTTATTCCTACCAATATGTACATATTTCTATTTTGTATGTATTAGTGATCCCCATTAGTTCCTGCCAAGGCAGCAGCTACTCTTCCTGGGGTTTATTATGGATCCCCATTAGTTCCTGCCAAGGCAGCAGCTACTCTTCCTGGGGTTTATTATGGATCCCCATTAGTTCCTGCCAAGGCAGCAGCTACTCTTCTTGGGGTCCAAACACATTAAGACACTTACATTACATATAAAACAAAAGATAAAACAGTACATCATATAACATTATTACACCACTACATATCTACAATACAAAATGTATATACCACCATACAACAATAGTACAACGTACGTGTGTGTAGAGTGTGTGTGCTAGCGTTTGTGTGTTTATGCGAGTGTCTGTACCTTTGTGTGTGTCTCTTCACAGTCTCCGCTGTTCCATCAGCTGTATTTTTATCTGATTTTTAAATCTGATTCTACTGCTGGCAACAGTTACCTGCTGTCGAATAGAGTTCCATGTAGTCATGGCTCTATGTAGTACTGTGCGCCTCCCATAGTCTATTCTGGACTTGGGGACTGTGAAGAGACCTCTGATTCTACCTTGATGTTGGAGGCTTCCATTAAAGAACACACTCTGTGTTCTGTTAGACAGGTAAATCTTTATCCACAATATAGCAGGGGGTGTAAAGCCATAACACATACGTTTTTTTCCAGCAGCAGACTATGATCGATAATGTCAAAAGCTGAATGTCCTTTCCTATAAGTGTGCTGAAAGTCTGTTATCAATTTGGTTATTGTAAAATATCATTGGATCTGGTCAAACACAATTTTTTCCAAAAGTTTACCAATGTTTGGTAACAGGCTGATTGGCCAGCTATTTGAGCAAGTAAAGTGGGCTTTACTATTCTTAGGTAGTGGAATGACTATTGCTTCTCTCCAGGCCTGAGGGCACACACTTCCTAGTAGGCATATCTACCTCAAATCCCTGCACATCGACTCAGTACTTACCCCATGTAAATAGCCAAGTTCTAATTACTCATTATGTATATATTTCTTGTTTTTATTTTTCTATTATTTCTCTATGTTTCTCTCTGCGTTGTTAGGAAGGTCCCGTAAGTAAGCATTTCACTTTTAGTCCACACTTGTTTATGAAGCATGTGACAAATAACATTTGATTTAAACAGTCTGAGTAAGGAAATAAATTACCCGTTAGACACCACTTCAAGGGACTTGAGGGTAAGTTGGTAAAGATACATTGAATTAGGGCATCTCAGAGAAGGAGTGCTGGTCTAGGATCAGATCCCCATCTTATTTATTATGAACTAAAGCCAAGATCAGACGGCTATTCTACAAAGGAGGATCAATAAGTTCGCCAGCTAAATTGCCTAAATATTCTGAAATAACTTGACATTTTTTTATAAGATAAGCTTCAAATGGGCATGGACTAATTAACATAAACAACATTTAAGTTTAGCATAAAAATCTATAGTTATGTCTAGTTGTTGATCAAAGTTAGCTGCTTAACTCATTGATTCTGTTTTGTAGTATACCTCTCAGGTCTCCTACTTCAGGAGGCTTTGTGAATACGGGCCCAGGTTGAAGGTCAAAGTGTGTGCAGGCTTTTGTTCCAGCACAACTAACAAACCTGACAACCACCAGGCCCTGAACTATGTCAGCTGACCAGAAAAAAATTCAGCACTGCAACAATGACCGGAGAGAACATTATGTTACTGAAGGAAACAAACTCTACTTCCCTTAGAGGCAATTGCTACATCAATTTTTGTACTTCATTGTTGAATATTACTTAAATGCATCATGTTAGTTCAGTCTTACTCCATCAGAACCAATAAGCTTGTTTTACCACTTTATTTCTAAAAAGTGAATTTAAACACTAGCTTCATAACATAATTTTATATCATAGCTGGTCAGTCTTCGCACTCTCAGCCATCTATGAATTTGAGTGGTTACATTCAGTCCCATCCCTCAGCCATTTACCAAATCAGTGGTGGGGTGGCAACTTTGTTAATGTTTGAAATGCATATTTCCCCCTTTAAAAAGCTCATACCATTGACCCTCCACCCCTTTCCTAAACACCAGGACGTGTTAGAATGTGTGGAATCCAGATGTTTTGACCATTGGTCTATGCCAAGTATGAAGAACCTTCACAGGCTGCGTTTACACCGGCAGCCCAATTCAGATCTTTTGCTAATTATTTTATTTCTACCACCCCATAGCAGATGTGATATGGGGTCACAACTTAGTGTGGACAGTCAGCAAAACAAATCACAAGTGGGTTCTCAGGTTCAGTGTAAACACAGCCATAGCAGCTCAAATCCCATCACAACCAAGAAGTATACTCATGTTTGTCAGAAGCCAAGCCTCATGACCAAAAAAAGTCTGATTTAAAAGTTTAGGAATCTCTTCCCGCCAATACCAACCTTAATCACTCAACCAAGGGTCTCTTGGTGTTCAGACGGACAGCTGTCTGCGAGTTGAGTGGTCCGATAGGAAGTTCAGGCTGCATCTCAGCGTTCACATTACCTAGTACGTTGCTGGGAATGCACTTGAATGAAAGATGCTAAACTGGCTGGACCAGTGGCTCTGACTAAGAGGAAACGGTATGACTAAATTACAATGAGTGACGGATTTACCACAAACTGAAACTAAACCAAGTAAATGGCATTTTGTAGTCCAATTATGGCTTAAGCAAGTGGAACATACCTCACTAGGATATCCAGCAGGACAGAACAAATGGTTTGAGGAGTAACATTATGGACTGATTTCTTGACAGAAGTAAAGAATACTCCAAGAATTGTTTCCTTACCGTAAGAAAAGTTGTATATGGCCAGTGACTGCAATCCACACTCGGTTTTAATAAACTAGCCACTACCAACAAATATTAGCATATTTGGACCAAATCCCATGTTACTCAACCACCCACATTTCGCATGTTTTTAATTTCATGCCCAAAGCATCTCTTAAAATGGGGAGATTTATGCAATGTCAACAAGTGAGCCAGAGAAAGAATTAAAACAAAGAAGCTTCATGAACTGTTATACCAACTCCTGGCTTAATGAAACATTCAGGACAGAACACAGGTTCACTGAGGAAAGAGTTTAATTTGTGAAACTATCATATCATTTTCCTGAGGAATGTTCATAATTGTTACAGTTTGAAGTTGTTTTTCTAAAGGGCTGATGAGTAAAAAGACTGGACCAAGCCTGACCGTTGTGTGTTCGTTCCTCTGACCAAATCTACAGTGCTGCAAGAACCAAAAATAGCATTGCATCAGTGCTGGATTCAGACTTGAAATCAATCTCTGCATTGAGTAAAGACAAAAATACAGTAAATTAGAGTCAATCCAGGCCTATAGTGGCGAGTCATTCGTGTTGAGGGGGTCCCACTTTGGGGTCAGGGGAGGTGGGAGAGTTGGTCCCGTGGGGCCCCAGTGGTGGTTGTTGCACAATAGTCATCGTTTCCTGCTGGGAGGGTTGAACATCTGGTCCCTCTTTACTGTCCGTTCTTCACATTCAGCATCTTCTCCTGTGGAGGGAAACAACCATATGAACGGAAACAAAGGCAAGGGAACTTAATTGTCGAAGTGTCACCTACAGGACACCATGTCCAGCATTACTTTGTTCCAAACAAGTCTTAAAAACGTTAAGATCAGTCAATAGTTCTTGCTGTTCCTACATGGACTTTCCACATGTGCGCCAGACTCCACCTCCTGCTACTTTACAGGTCATTCAGAAATATTTACAACCTCAGCGCTCCCGTCACGGTCTCACCTTGATCATGGTCTCCAGCTTGATGGCGTCGGCAGCGAACTTGCGGATGCCGTCAGAGAGCTTCTCCACGGCCATGCGGTCCTCGTTGTGTTGCCAGCGGAATTCTTTCTCATCCAGGTGAACCTTCTCCAAATCACAGGCCTTGGCTAAACAGGGGACAAAGAAAAGAGATGTAATGAATTGCCATTAGTTGAATTCATCCTTGGTCCAATGGGATTGCGTAGTCCATCCCCAGGCCTTTGAAGGACTGGTAGTATGACTGCAATCTACCAGAATGCTTACGGCATATGGTTTTACTTAGAGGAGCTCATTATCCCCTCAATGGTTTCAGGTGTATAACGAAGGAAACAATGTATGCACTGGGATGCAGGATAAATACCCCTTTAATGCAGACCTGGCCCAGGGCATCCATTTAAGAAGCCTCAAAAAGAAAAGACAGGAGTTTCTACATACATTTTTTAAATTTGACCTTTATTTAACTAGGCAAGTCAGTTAAGAACAAATTCTTATTTTCAATGACGGCCTAGGAACAGTGGGTTAACTGCCTGTTCAGGGGCAGAACGACAGATTTGTACCTTGTCAGCTCGGGGATTTGAACTTGCAACCTTCCGGATACTAGCCCAACGCTCTAACCACTAGGCTACCCTGCCGCCCCCCCCAAATTAATTTGTTTCGCTCTGTACGTTTGTGAAATACAGCCATTGTTGCCCGAGGTTCAAATTGAGACTAACAAAGTGGTTGAGACATTCCTACTCATAAGAGACTGCATAACCAATGTTGAAGGGGCCTCAGCAAGTTCTCCTTAGGAGGGGTTTAACAAAAACTTGGTCTTTGACCTGCTAGTGTGTAACAGTAACTTACGGGGCTCAGAGTCTACCTCAAGGGGTCACCCAAGTAGACCTACTTCACCAGCTTTCCTCGAACTGCATGACAGTTCGCACCAATTCAAATTGTTCTTAAAATAAAGTTTAATTGAACAAAACTCAAGTTTTAAAAGTAGCCAAAATATTTGGCTTGAATTAGTGCTTATTCATACAGTACATGGTTACCCTCTGCTTTCTGAGGAAACATTGTGTCTGGTGCATGACACCCACATCCCTCCCATCAGCCCCTTGTTCCCGCCTGACGCTTTGAGCAGGTTAACATTCAAAACAAAGCTGGAGTGTGAGAACGCAGATTACATTGTGTAGGAGTCCTGAAGATACAATCTAGAGTTAAAGTGTAAGGGACGAGAGCTTCTTCCATGTGCTTAGATAACATGTAACCCTCTGTCACAACCATGATACATCACTGATAGTATATTTACTGCATCACTGAACCCATATGATGCAGTGAGAGTTCCATTAGAATATGAACCAATGTTATAACGACACCTGCATGGACCAGACCTGAGATGGAACAACATTTGAAACACCTTCAAATACTAGACTGTCTGGGGTGCAATATGGCCAGGGTTTGCAGTTAACACTATTATAACATATTTGAAACCAGGCCTGACGTCTATACAAAAATCTGTGCCCAAGAAAGCAAAGATGCCTAAATGACTACCGCCCAGTAGCACTCACATCAGTAGCCATGAAGTACTTTGAAAAGGTCAGTCATCCCAGGAACCCTAGACCAGGGATGGGCGAACATAGGCCTGAGGGGCACGTCAGGATTTTGAATTTGAGGGCTGCCTTTTTGGGGGGGGGCCAATGGTCTGTTAAAAATCTATTTGTGGGGGCCTCCCTCCTAAGGCACTGCGTTGCAGGGCTCGAGGCGTCACTACAGCCCTGGGTTCGATCCCAAGCACCTGTCACAGGTGGCCGTGACTGGAGACCCATGAGGCAGCGCACAATTGGCAGGT
This sequence comes from Oncorhynchus clarkii lewisi, assembly GCF_045791955.1. Lineage (NCBI taxonomy): Eukaryota > Metazoa > Chordata > Actinopteri > Salmoniformes > Salmonidae > Oncorhynchus > Oncorhynchus clarkii. The sequence continues at coordinate 36,888,914 of NC_092172.1, read as the reverse complement.
CAAGATTCCCTTGTCCCATCATGCTCTAGCGACTCGTGGCAGGCTGGACGCATGCACGTTGACAGTCACCAGGTGTACGGCGTTTCCTCTGACACATTGCTGCGGCTGGCTTTGGTTTAAAACAGGCATTGTGTCAAGAAGCAGTGTGGCTTGGCCGGGTCGAGTTTGAGGACGCACGGCTCTCAACTGTCGCCTCTTGAGTCCGTACGGGAGTTGCAGTGATGGGACAAGACCAACTACCAATTGATACCACAAAATTGGGGAAACGGGGTCATATTTATAAAGACATTTTTTTTAAAATCTCACGGGCCAGATTGAGATGCCCGGGGCCTGCACTTTGCCCCAGACCCACTCCAATTCACATATGATGCAAGCTATTGCACACCACACTGTCCTTGCAAAACCTGGTCAAAAGGAACACCTACAAAGCTAAGGACCCTGGGACAAAACACCTCCCTCTGCAACTGGATCCTGGACCTCCAGGTGGCAATGGTAGGCAACACATCTGCCACTGATCCCCAGTGGTGCATGCTCAGTCCCCTCCTGTACTCCCATGACTGCTTGACCAAGCACAACGCCAACACCAGCCTTAAGTTTACCGAGGTCAGAGACTGGCCGTGTGGTACCAGGACAACAACCTCTCCCTCAACGTGCTCAAGACAAAGGATATGATTGTGGATGACAGGAAAGAGGCCCGAGCACACCCCCATTCTCATCGACGGGGCTGTAGGTGAGCAGGTTAAGAATGTCATGGTCCTTGGTGTCCACAGCACCAAATTATCATGGTCCAGACACCAAGACAGTTGAGGGCACGACCCCCCCCCCCCCCCCACAGAGACTGAAAATTTGGCATGGGTCCCCAGATCCTCAAAGTTCAAGAGCTACACCGTCGAGAGCATGGTTGTGTCACCGCCTGGTATAGCAACTGCTCGGCAGCCGACCATAAAGGCGCTACAGAGGGTAGTGCGTACGGCCCAGTATGTCACTGAGGCCAAGCTTCCTGCCATCCAGGATCTATACACGAGGCGGTGTCAGATGAAGGTCCCCCACCCCCAAAAATTGTCAGACTCCAGTCACCCTAGTCAGACTGTTCACTGCTACTGTAAAAGGCTCCTTAAGTTTCTACCCCGCGCCTAAGAGACTGCTGAACAATCAAATGGCCACCAGGACTGTTTAGATGGACTAACCTGTACCCCCGCACATTGGCTCGGGACGGATACCCCCTGTATATAGCCTCATTGTTATTTTATTTAGTAAATGTCATCTTAACTGCATTGTTGGATAGATGCTTATAAGTAAACATTTCACAGTATTCAGCACATCTGACAACCACAATGTGCTAGCAAAACACATGTTCATTCTCAACTGTTCCAGGGAGGGGCAGTGAGGTCATACTAGTATCCTGTAGGGGGTAGCAATGAGTCCTGTTACCTTTCTGAACCGTGAGCATTGGTGTGACTGTGCTGTGGTCTTTGCTCAGCTCTCCCAGTAGGCCGGGGGAAATGGTAAGCAGGTCACAGCCGGCCAAGGCCTTGACCTCCCCGGTGTTCCTGAATGAAGCTCCCATCACCACCGTGGTATAGTCATACTTCTTGTAGTGGTTGTAGATCTTGGTCACACTGATCACACCTGAGGGAAGAGAACAAAATAATGTTTTTGCCTAATAAAGCCACTCCAGTGCAGTAATGAAGTCAATACACCCATGTCGCCAGGCATCTTATTTATACTCGTAAGGTCTGGGACTGTTGAGGACAACCTTTAGAAGCTAACACTCATGCTATCAAATGGTGTATCAGTCAGCCCATACCTGGGTCCTCATGGGCCTCGTAGCTCTTCTGGGCAGTGTTCTCCTTGTACCAGTCCATGATACGGCCCACAAAGGGTGAAATGAGGGTGACTTTGGCCTCGGCGCAGGCCACTGCCTGGGCGAAGGAGAACAGCAGGGTCATGTTGCAGTGGACCCCGTGCTTCTCCTCCAGCTCCCTGCAGGTACACACATTGACAGGCACATTAAAGGACAGTTAACAGCAGAGCTTCACTGTGCTTCCATGGCTGTCAAAGCCAACATTTTAGATTGACACTAAATTATTTCTAGGTTGGAGGTAAATTGTTTAACCCTTTGCATCAAATTACAGTTTTGGCAAAACAAAAACAGCATGTTTTGAAAATATTCTACTATACTGTGACAAAATGCCTGTAAGGACTCATGTCCTTCCCTCCCCATCTCACACCTGCCAGCCTGGATGCCTTCCCATGTTGAGGAGAGCTTGATGAGAACACGGTCCTTCTTGATACCAGCCTCTTCGTACAAGGCAATGAGCCCCAGGGCCCGAGACACCATCTCATCCTTATCGTACGAAAGCCTAATGTCAAGTGGAAGAAGTTGAGTTAGTCAATCTAAATATTAAACGCTTACTATTTGGTAGAGCCGTTTTATGTGGACTCCATACCAGTCATTTGAGTCTGAGGCTCTGCTGTGAACGTGAAAGACTTTCAGTGAGAGAGTCAACTTAAAGGATCAATTTGCTACCCTGATCTGTAAAGGCTCCAGGTTGCATTTGAGGCACCAAGTCCATTCAGCTACTTTGTGGAATCAAGTGTCTTTTTACCTGTAATTTCATATGAAACATTCCCCTCCCCATAGCCATTATCAATTCCTATGTTCAGACATTTATATTGAATATATGAGTGGGTGTTATTCTGATAGCTGGTGTCGGCAGATACAAAGCACGTCATGAGCGACTTATGTAGGCCTGAGCGGCGCAGGAGGCTTTCCTGTACCTGGCGTCTACCTCCGTGGAGACCCTGCCTGGGATCTTCTTCAGGATCTCCAGGCCGAAGCTCACAAACAGCTTGTCCATGGTGTTGGTGACCTGCTCCTCCTCAGATCTGATGAGACACAGGAACAGGATACTGGTGAGGTGCAATACCTCAAGCATATCAAACATGTGGTCATAGCTTTCAGCAGTAGACTAAGGATTTATTAACTAAGTAATCACTTGGAGTACACCAGACATTGAGTTGCACTCCCACCTCCTTTAACCAGTCTGCTCCCCATCTACACTGATTTTATTTAACTAGGTAGGCAAGTTGAGAACAAGTTCTCATTTACAACTGCGACCTGGCCAAGAAAGCAAAGCAGTTCGACAGTGTTACACATGGAGTAAAACATACAGTAGCAAAATAAGTTGGTGAGCAAATGAGGTGAGATAAGGGAGGTAAAGGCAATAAATAGGCCATGGTGGCAAAGTAAATACAATATAGCAATTAAAAACACTGGAATGGTAGATGACAGTAGATGTGTGCAAAGTAGAAATACTGGGGTGCAAAATAAATACAGTAGGGGAAGTGGTAGTTGTTTAAGCTATTTACAGATGGGCTATGTGCAGTGATGAGAGCTGCTCTGACAGTTGGTGCTTAAAGCTAGCGAGGGAGATAGGAGTCTCCAGCTTCAGAGATTTCCCAGTTCATTCCAGTCATTGGCAGCAGAGAACTGGAAGGAGAGGCAGCCAGAGGAGGAATTGGTTTTGCGGGTGACAAGTGAGATATACCTGCTGGACCGCGTGCTACGGGTGGGTGCAGCCATGGTGACCAGCGAGCAGAGATAAGGCGGGACTTAACCTAGCAGGGTCTTGTAGATGACCTGGAGCCAGTGCGTTTGGCGACAAGTATGAAGTGAGGGCCAGCCAACGAGAGCGTACAGGTCGCAGTGGTGGTTAGTATATGGGGCTTGTGACAAAACGGATGGCACTGTGATAGACTGCATCCAATTTGTTGAGTAGGGTGTTGGAGGCTATTTTGTAAATGACAGCGCCAAAGTCGAGGATCGGTAAGATGGACAGTTTTATGAAGGTATGTTTGGCAGCATGAGTGAAGGATGCTTTGTTGCGAAATAAGCCAAATCTAGATTTAACTTTGGATTGGAGATGCTTAATGTGAGTCTGGAAGGAGAGTTTAGTCTATCCAGACACCTAGGTATTTGTAGTTTTTCACCACATATTCTAAGTCAGAACCATCCAGAGTAGTGATGCTGGACAGGCGGGTAGCATACAGTTGAAGAGCATGCATTTAGTTTTACTTGTATTTAAGCAGTTGGAGGCCACAGAAGGAGAGCATGGCATTAAAACTCGTTTGGAGGGTTGTTGAGTGTCCAAAGGGCCAGAAGTATACAGAATGGTGTCATCTGCATAGAGGTGGATCAGTGACTCACCAGCAGCAAGAGCGATATATACAGAGAAGAGTCGGCCCAAGAACTGAACCGTGGCACCCCATAGAGACTGCCAGAGACCCAGACAACAGGCTTTAAGATTTGACACTGAACTCTGTCGGATTGAAGTGGATTTAACAAGTGACAACATGGGCTCACAGCTTTCACCTGGTCAGTCACATGGAACGAGCAGGTGTTGTTAATGTGCATATTTAAGCAGTAAGAGGTATGGTATATGGCCAAAATCCACCACAGCTAAGGGCTGTTCTAATGCACAACACAAGTGTCTGTATACAAACCTTAGCATATTGGCCACATAACAAATCAAGGTGCCTTATTGCGATTAAACTTAAAGTAATCAGAGCAGTAAAAAAATAAAGTTTATACCGGTGGTAGTCAGGTCAACAGCCGTGGAATATCTATCAGCATTCAGGGCTCAAACTACCCAGTTTATTAAGTGCTGTAATAAACTTTAAATGTTCATTCACTTTCCAGTATTCATGTTCTCACCTCAATCCTACTCAATGCATTCGATTTGGCACTGATTATTCTCTAAAGTGCACTAGAGGCTTGGAAATAAAACATTCTAAACAAGGCAAATAATGAATAGGAAAGCCAAAACTGATGTCTTCAGATTTACTTTAGTGGCTTGGAAATATTTGTTCTTTAGACTAAATGATAGGCGCCAGTTGCAAATGCACACTTCAAAGTTGTCAGTCACCAAAACAATGTTCATAACGGGGCGAAGCGACCGTGAAACACATGTAGTTTGCAGGCATGTGCGAGGCAAGGCAGACTGATCAGCACCCTCAGGGCACCTGCATTGTCAACACTTATCTTGAGCAAAGGGAAAACGCCTGGTTCTTTGTTCACTCAAAATCCCATTGTTTAAAAGGGGAGGTCAGTGGAGTCACTGACCTACTACACAAAATGTAGAAGCAGTGCAGAGTTGCAATATGATTACATGAGCTTATTTCACCAATCATTGAAACGGTAGGGGTTGTAAAGTGTTCAGAGTGCCCATCTTACCCGCCCTTGGCGATGCCGTATTTGATGGCCTGGTCGACCAGATGCTGGTAGGCGGCCATCTTGGCAGCAGCCAGGATGAGGGAGGGGTTGGTGGTGGCATCCTGGGGCTTGTACTCTTCAATGGCTGTTCAGAGAAGTGGGAGAGAGACAAGTTAAGAACAGCTCACAACACTAGGTGTTCATAGCCACACTAGACCTACGCATGAAAAATGAGAAGGTGGCCATAGTACTGTTTGTCCATTGAGACACCGTAGCCAGTACACTTCCTCAAAATAATCAGAATGAATCTGAAAAACATTAAATGACAGATTTCTTAGTGATGTTTCTGCCAAGGAGATCTCATACAATTTTACATTAACTGCTTGGTGCAGTATTTCAAAGAAAGTGTCACTTGTTGAACAAACTTTGAAGAAACACCACTGTTGACCAATCACCTACAAGTGGGCGTAGACTTCTGCTCCAAACTTCAGCTTGCCGCCAGAAGAGTCAAAAAATGAACAAAAACATAATGCAGGAACTCAACCGAACTGTTTCGTCTGGGAAGCCTGCGGACGCCTTCAGTCCCAAGGTACATACAAGCCTTCATAGGACACAACTTCATTCACCAATCTTATCCTGAGATGTGTAGCTGTGAAATAACTCAGTAAAAGGTCTATGCAGATATTGCTTATGCCCATTTTGAATAGTCACTTATACAGGAGAGAGAACTAGAGAACTCTGGATGGGTCAATAAGCACTGGTCTCAAACAGTGACCTCTACTGTAGATACAAGCCAACAGCAGTTTCCTCAACTAAAGCAGAACATTGTACCTGCAACACTGCAGTAGAAGAATGACACCCAATGTTCAAATTAAACAGTCAAGGTTAATCCCTTTAGCCTGTGAGGTAGCCTAGTAGTGAAGCATCCTAGGTGAAGGTCTAATACAGAGTGCAACATTGGGGTAAATTTGAATGAAAAAACAAAGTACTTTACCTTTATTTAATTAGGCAAGTTAATTAAGAACAAATTCTTATTTTCCAATGACGGCCTAGGAACAGTGGGTTAACTAGCTTGTCAGCTCGGGGATTCGATCTTGCAACCTTTCGGTTACTAGTCCAACGTGCTAACCACTAGGCTACACCAATTGTTTTGCTTTTCCTACTTTACACTGGAGGGCCTTTACTATAGCCTTGTTAGCCTACGGTCAGGGTACTCGCCAGTTACAGTTTTGATTAGTATACTGCCATCGTTGTGATATGCCATGTCAGCTACACTGAGGGAGGCCTGTGGCGATGGGCTTTAGACCAGCTGGCCAAGCTTCTGCCACTGACAGGGAGTAGGCAACACAATGAAGCACAAAGGCCCCCTGTGATTCTCTGAAAACAACTAACATTCTAGGCTCTCACCATCTCATTCTGGTCAAAAACCCTACTCTTTTAGCCAGTCCTTATGGCTGGATCTGTCACATGCAGCGATTTGCAATCCATTCCCACCCATGTTATCACCATTATGTATTACTGGCAGTGATTAAACAATCCAAAATAGCATATCCAAACAAGCCGTTTGTGAATGAACAGTACAAACTTCTGGTAGCTGAATTATCTGTTGGAGGTCTTTGGAGAAAGATTGGATAACCAGGCAGTCAGAAAATATTGTCTTTGTGGAAAAACATGCAGACAATTATCCACATCAAGAGCTTTGGATTCACTTTATCAAGACCGATTGTGTAGCTGTTCAATGAGAGCTTGAGGCGTCCCCAGGGGGTCAGATATGTGGATTAAGCCTACACTTCAAATACCTGGTAGTTATATAGAATGTATGTATTAAGACACACCCAATTAGAAACCAAAGTTCCTGTACTTTTCACTACAGTTCAATGATTGTGTGCCACATCTGCAATTACCACAGTGCAGTAACCACACTGAGTTAGAGTGTGCAGTAACCACACTGAGTTAGTGTGCCGTAACCACACTGAGTTAGAGTGTGCCGTAACCACACTGAGTTAGAGTGTGCCGTAGCCACACTGAGTTAGAGTGTGCCGTAGCCACACTGAGTTAGAGTGTGCAGTAACCACACTGAGTTAGAGTGTGCAGTAACCACACTGAGTTAGAGTGTGCAGTAACCACACTGAGTTAGAGTGTGCCGTAACCACACTGAGTTAGAGTGTGCCGTAACCACACTGAGTTAGAGTGTGCCGTAACCACACTGAGTTAGAGTGTGCCGTAGCCACACTGAGTTAGAGTGTGCCGTAGCCACACTGAGTTAGAGTGTGCAGTAACCACACTGAGTTAGAGTGTGCAGTAACCACACTGAGTTAGAGTGTGCAGTAACCACACTGAGTTAGAGTGTGCCGTAACCACACTGAGTTAGAGTGTGCCGTAACCACACTGAGTTAGAGTGTGCCGTAACCACACTGAGTTAGAGTGTGCCGTAACCACACTGAGTTAGAGTGTGCCGTAACCACACTGAGTTAGAGTGTGCCGTAACCACACTGAGTTAGAGTGTGCCGTAACCACACTGAGTTAGAGTGTGCCGTAACCACACTGAGTTAGAGTGTGCCGTAACCACACTGAGTTAGAGTGTGCCGTAACCACACTGAGTTAGAGTGTGCCGTAACCACACTGAGTTAGAGTGTGCAGTAACCACACTGAGTTAGAGTGCAGTAACCACACTGAGTTAGAGTGTGCAGTAACCACACTGAGTTAGAGTGTGCAGTAACCACACTGAGTTAGAGTGTGCAGTAACCACACTGAGTTAGAGTGTGCAGTAACCACACTGAGTTAGAGTGTGCAGTAACCACACTGAGTTAGAGTGTGCAGTAACCACACTGAGTTAGAGTGTGCAGTAACCACACTGAGTTAGAGTGTGCAGTAACCACACTGAGTTTACAAAAGTAGTTAGAGTAACATGGCATGTTAAAAGGGCAACTTCAGGCTAAAGTGTTCCTGCAATTTGTATACTACTTCCCATTTGTTATGCACACCAGATGACTGCCATGCATAAACACTAGTGACCATGTGTTTCCCACATGGTTCAGGAAGAGTCCAGGGTTGCACTTTTAACCAAGCACTGACAAATTTCACAGGAACAAAAAAAAAAAAAAGGGTTGCTCAGTTTGAACAGGCATGTGCTTGCAACCAGTCAATATTTGACAGATGACAGGTTTTACAACATGTAAGGATAGGTAGATGCCATGTGTGTTCCTTTGAGAAAAGTTATGAGGCACTTTTCATTTGTTGTTTATTTTAGTTATTCTCATAGCAGAAACCCTCATGTCTGTTGGTGAGGTCTTTTCTTGAAGGAATAAGGCTTAGCTAAAATCAGTCCAGCCATGTAAGCCTACACAGAGACCAACCCTAAAGATAAGATACACTAACCACCCCCATTTGAACAAAGACAGCAACTGGCAAGATAAAGCATGTTCTGTGCCAATGTAATCTGATGCATTTATTCCATTGAAAGATATTAAATGTACACCCTCCCCATCATTGGGATAACTGAGGAATTGTACAACTTACTGAGCTGTTCACCATTCTGCATGCCAGCAAAATATTGTCAATGAGGCCACACTTAAGCCATCACGAGCCAGATACGTTCAGTTATTTAAGCTAAATTAGACAATGTATTAGGCTTTGCAATATGGACAAACATCCAAATGATACACTATATGCCAGATAAGAGTTTCTAATTGAACTTGATCAAGTTTGAAAGTGACTGTTGCCATTTTAATCCTACTGGACATGACCCACTGGTAAAATGACTGTAGCACCATACAATACTAACTGATGTGGTTTAACTGTCCTTCAGTATTGCAGTCAGGGTTTCACAGTCTTCAAACCAGTTGACCAATGAATGCACTGCATCGCACAAGAGTTGGCCAGTGAGGTCCTTTCACAATGGGATTTGGTCAAGCGCACCCTTTCACAACATGGCAGCGGGCCTATGGGTACATCCGAGGTTCCTTTCACCACAGTCTAAAAACTGAACTGCTGAGGCATGAAGCAAGGTCACAGATAACTTGGTCAATCTTCAGAATCGTAGGCCATTTGAGTGACTGGTCCTATAGACACATTCTTCAGGTCCCTGCAACAGTATTTTCTATAGAGAGCCAAAACATTTGAAAATAACCCTGTCCTAAAGACTACTGCATTCAGGGAACAAAACCTGTGAAGCTCCAACACCCCTTCACTTATCCCGAGAAGAAACATTATGTGTAGACTGAAGCAGCATGTCATCAAAGCCTATCCACTTAGTGTGCTCCATTTCAGCCTGGTTAACATTACCCTGTGGCAGGTAAACCGTTTCTGTCTTGTCATCCTGACTTGCAGTGCAAGCATGAGGAAATGTTTGGTTTACACCACAATGGATTACATCATTCCTACTTCCTTATTCAAACGGAAGAGGAACCAGTTCTCTGAATCTGGGAGACAGTAATGTCAGTCGAGGGCAGTGAACATGGCATTTGTATAAATCATATATAGCTAACCAACTACGCTGAACGGTCTTTTAGGTTGTATTCTGCATTTAGTGTAATTTAACTAAACCCCATTAGTGTCACGTGGGAGAACCAATGTTGAGTAGTTGGGCGTGACAGCGTTAACGTGCGTGCCCTGACAGGAGTAAGTCATTGTTTTAAAATTGCAATTCCTGTTTGATAGCTCACAACGTCTAAATTAGACAACACCTGAAAATAGAAACGCATAACTATATAGTTCCCATAGTTAATTAACATTAGCGACCAAGTTGCAATGCATGGAACGTGCAAGAGCCGTGGTCATAACTAGTTAACGTTAGCCACAAGTGCAGTAAGTTAATTATTAGCCAAACATGATACGACAGCTAGCTAGCAACATTAATTTAAAAGCTAAAAACATAGAAGTTTATCGGAATTAATATTCGAGCAGACTACGATAAGTAGATAACGTTAACGCAGCTATAAACCTTGCAACATGTTACATCAATGTGTTCTAGAGAATGCCTGCCTAGCCTTGGCTAGTAACGTTAGTGTATAGCGGTCAATCCAATCTGTTACCGTTGAAGTCTCCGGTGTCCGCCACGACCACCGTGTGTTTCTTCAGCTGCTCCAACGCCGACTCCATCTTTCGCCGTTTGTCTGGTGACACACTAGACATGATGAAGGGAAACAAGAGAGCTTTTATATTCACAAAGCACGTGAGACAGACGGAATTTTGGATCGACGAAAGCGCGGTGTGGACGGCGGCGCTCGGGAGCTGGAGAGACAGGGGCGCGCACGTTGGCTGTTTGAAATCGGTTTGAAGCAACAAGTTGCTCTCGTCCAATGGAGAACGATACTTGCTCTCACGCCTCGTACTGCTACTTGAATTGACCAATAGAATGACTTGTCGGGGAAGTAGTTCATAGACTTCTTGTGCATATTTAAGGTGCATGCATCAGGTGTTGTACACAGTATGTCTTTTTTCATTGCTCTTGATTATGAAAACATACTAAAAGCAAAGACACTCAAAGGAAAATACCAAGATTGTTGGTTGTGTCAAGAGGTTGTAGGCTCATGCACTTCATATTTGAATAGATTATTATAATGTAGTACAAAGTCCATCTGTAATAGATAACGATATAATCTGTAATGAATTAACAAAATCTTACCTACATAACTTGATAAACTACATATTAGTTTACAATATTTAGCTGAGCTGAAGAACTCATGACACTGTTGAACAAGTCAGCCACGCACAGAAGTAATGGGGAACATTCAGTTTGACTATAAAATTCAAGTATGGAATGCAATTATCTACTTTATCTACGTAAATCATACATGATAAAGTGGGTTACATAAACAAATGAAAAAGCTAACATTTATAATAAAGATAACAATAATAAAAAACAACATAACTATTTTGCCTTGATAGATGTCTTTGTGTATGTATATTCAGGGTACATACAGGATATGACAAACAGTGTGTTGGACAGTATGTCCCTTTAGTTCATTGCTCTGATTAACAACCTAACATTAGGCCTGGCAAAACATCTCAAAGGAAAATACCAGGGTCCGTTTTCCGAATACAGGTTAAACCTAGTCCTGGATTCAAAATCATTCTTGTTGAAGAGATTGTTGAAAGTATGTTATGATCCAAGACTAGGCATAATCTGGATCTGTAAAAACAACCCCAAGAGTTTGGTCACATGGCAATGAGTTAGTTGCAGGCTTCTGCACTTGCTTTAGCGAGGGATTTGGGACTGTTTCAGAATTGGGCAGCAGGTAGCCTCGGGGTTACAGTGTTGGGCCAGCAACTGAAAGGTCACTGGGTTGAATCCCGGAGCCGACAAGGTGAAAGAAATCTGTTGCTGGGCCCTTGAGCAAGGTGCTTAACCCAATTGCCCCAGGGGAGCTGGACAATGGTGACCCTGGCCGTGACCCCACTCACTGAGGGTGTCTTAGGGGCAGTTGGGATATGCAACAAACACGTTTCTATTACACACTTGTGTGCAACAGGACAGATAAAACCCCCCCAAAAAGTATTATTATTTAATTCTATCAATGTTGGCACAGAGTTTGAAAGCCCCCAGTATATCCACTTTAATGTCAAGTAACAACAATACATGATGATTGTCATCTGGTAGATCTTGGTGTTAGAGCAGTGTCCTGAAAGAAAGCAACTGTTCTGTAGAAGAGATTTACAACACACAAAATTGCATGAATGAATGACAGCGATAGTCAGAGAAATTGTCTAAGGCACACGCAGATGGTACCAAGGTAAGATATGTCCTGTGCTGTTTGTCATTATCACATAAACGAACAGGAGTCCCTAAGGCTAGCAGGGATCTGGGCTTTCCTCACTGCTCTGCAATTGAACCTTCTTATGAACAGTCCTCATATGTTTCTTCAAGGTTGTCATCTGACTGAAGCATTTTCCGCAACTGTCACACCTAAAAGGCTTTTCTCCCGTGTGAATGCGCTGGTGGCGTTTTAGGTCACTTACTGAAATAAAGCCCTTCTCACAGTCGGCACACCGATAGGGTCTTTCTCCTGTGTGTACCCTCATATGCTCATTCAGTCGGTTTCGCCTGAAGCTTTTGCCACAAACGCTGCACTGGTACGGTTTCTCTCCTGTGTGAGTCCTCATGTGTGTGCCCAGATCCCCCTTGCGGCTGAAGCACTTACCACATTCTTTGCACCAATGTGGCCTCTCCCCTGTGTGAATTCTCTGATGTGTTTTTAAATGGTTGTTATTAGTAAACCTTTTCCTGCACACAGGGCACTTGTATGGTCTATCACCTGTGTGAGCCACCATTGGTGCTCTCAGCTCACTGGTTATCCCAGTGTCAAGAGGACTTTGTCCTTTCTTTGCCTGTGTATGTTTTGACTTTGACATGGTCTGAGAGTTACTGGTTGATTCTGATGCCCCGTAGTCCTCTCCATCGTGATTGGTTTTGATCGGTTCTGTTGAGTTGGTGGGAAGAGAGTCCCTCTTGCTGTTCTTCCCAATTTGGTAAAGGTATGAGCTCTGGGGTGAGTCCTGATCACTGGCACTTTCCACACAGGGGGGAATGAATATGGTCTCTGTGTCCTCTTGATCACTCCACTCCTGCTTAGAGGGAACCTCCTCTCCAGAGACAGAGACAGTGAGCTGCTGGGGGTCTGAAAGGAAAGATGGGGAAGTTACTTACCATTGAGATATATCAACACACTTCAGTTTTACTTCTTCCCCTTAGCTCGCAACACATTTACAGACTAGACTCACACTAACATTATAGAGTGCAGTGAGAAGTGATCCCTATCTAATTCCGATGCCTGATTAGCTAGCTAATAACAATCGAGGTTCAGCACAGTTCAGCAGTCATTAACTAGTCCTATGGTTGTCACAGTTGTCTAACTAGCTAGATAATAATCGTAATAATGTTTACAGAACCATAGGCTGCTGATTCGTCTTACACACCTGGTATGTGTGATTCTCTATCAGGTTTGAAACCGAAATCTAGCAACAGCCTCCGTAGATGGTCGTTCTCCACTTTTGATCTGGAGACTTCTTCCTGGTACGCTGTTATAGTCTTCTCCACTGCCCCGAATATATCCACAGCAGCCGCAGTTAATCGGGCAGTAAGAAACGCATTCAACGAATGTAGTTTAGACATTTTAGGTTTAATAAAGTAATAACATTGAGCCACGACAAAGATTAGGGATATATGTGTTGAACAGGACTAGGACGTAAACAGAGAAAAGTAAGAACATTTTGTCGTAAAAAAGTCGTAAACACTGCCTCTGTTTTTTCATGGTTCATTTATTGGCTGAAACGTCGTAACCGACATTGCACTGCCACCTGCTGTACTGGAGTAATAGCCGTTGTTCTTATAGCTCAGTGCATATAGAAAGGACAGGGCAGAATGGGTATGGATGGATTGATTACATTTAGCACAGTGATGCTCCATATATGCATCAGCAACTGCTAATGAAGTCACTGAAACCCTTAACAAAGAGTTGCAGTCTGTTTTGGAACGGGTGGCCAGTAATAAACTGGTCCTGAACATCTCTAAAACCAAGAGCATTGTATTTGGTACAAATCATTCCCTAAGTTCTAGACCTCAGCTGAATCTGGTAATGAATGGTGTGGCTGTTGAACAAGTTGAGGAGACTAAATTATTTGGTGCTGGCTAAGAGTTGAGGAGACTAAATTATTTGGTGCTGGCTAAGAGTTGAGGAGACTAAATTATTTGGTGCTGGCTAAGAGTTGAGGAGAGACTGACTGCATCACTTCTTCTTTTTATAAGAAACATTCATGTGTTGGAAATTCAAATTTGTTTGCATAGTCAACACACGCACACACACACACACACACACACACGCACACACACACACACACACACACACACACACACACACACACACACACACACACACACACACCACCAGGGGTCTTTTCACAGTCCCCAAATCCATGTTTCAGATGTCCTGAGTAAGATTCTACCAGAGGGACTCAGGGTGTTAGAAATGCAGTCTTTGTGCTATATAGAAACAGCAGCAATGTGAGTTTCCATGTTGATCATTTTTTTATTGATACCAACAGAAAGCACCAACAACGGCTGAAAGGTACAGACAGATAAAGGTTAACTTTGAGATGAAAGTTACAAATGGGCCATGTATAAAAATAAGTGAATAAAAATGAACATTGAATGTGAACATTGAAACATCTAAACAATATTGCTGAAACATGCATTGCGCTACACAGATTTCCCCCTGTGTATGTCCCATCTTGAGTTCTCACATCTTCTCTCATGGAACAGCAATTGCCGCAGATGTGTGTGTCATCATGTGTTTCTTCAGGGTTACATTGAGCCTAAAGCATTCGCCGCAATCATGACATCGATACGGTTTCTCTCCCGTGTGAGTCCTCATGTGCTCTGTCACTTTTTCCTTTCGGTTGAAGCACTTCCCACAATCTTGGCACTGATGCTGTTTGCCTCCTGTGTGAACTTCCTGCATGTGGCGACTTAGATTTAGAACACCTAGTCCACACACAGCGCACCTGCACAACAGCTTATTCCCCGTGTGACTCGCCATATGCGCTCTCAGGTTTCCTTGCAGTGCGTAGCATTTGCCACATTGCATACAGCTGTATGGTTTTGCTCCACTGTGGGATGTCATATGGTCTGTCAGGTGCTCCTTCCGCGTGTAGCATTTCCCACATACGTTGCATTGATGTGGTCTCTCTCCTGTGTGGAGCTTCTTGTGACGACTTAAGTGACTTGGAAATGTAAAGCATCTGGCACAGAAAGGGCACTTGTGTGGCTTCTCCCCTGTGTGTGTCCTCATGTGAAGTATCAGTCTCGTGTTTAGACCGAATCGTTTGCCACATTCATGGCAGCAGAACGATTTCTCCCCTGTGTGAGTTAGCATATGCATCGTTAGGCTATTCTTGCGGTTGAAGCATTTACCACAGTCTTTGCACTCGTATGGTTTCTCACCTGTGTGAGTTCTCTTGTGTATTTCCAAATGACAAGGTCTGTCATAGGTTGCCGTGCACTCGGTACAACTGTAGAGCCTCTTCCTTGTGTGAAGCCTCAATGGCGCTTTCAACTCACTGGTTGTCTTGCCCTCGGTGCAGATATAAGATCTTTGTCCTTTCTTTAACCGTGTTCTCTTCATTTTGAGAGGCTTTAATTGTGTGAGGGGAGTGTCACTGGTAGATTCTGATATTTTGTTGTCCTCTCCATCTGGATTTGTTTGGATCGGTTCTGCTACAATGGTGGGAAGGGAGTTCTTCAGAGTTTGGTAAAGTCGTGAGCACTCGGGTGAGTCCTGATCACTGTTGCTTTCCACACAGGGGGAAATGAATATGGACTCGATGATCTCTTGATCGCTCCACTCCTCCTCACAGTGCTGCTGCTCAGGGGGAACCTCATCTCCAGAAACAGTGAGAGTGAGCTGCGGGGGGTCTGGAAAGAAAGATATGAAATAACTTTCAAGAAAAATCTATACATTTCAATAAATAATCGCCCTCTGTGACCTGAGACTGTAATGACATAATTTATTAGCTAATGTTAGCATAATTTACATACACAGCGTTATATAGGTGCTTTTATTATTTATTTATTGAATGGGGCCAGGTGCCCCATTCAAGTCCCACGGTAAAGTCGGCACAAAACAAAAGTGATTAATTAGCACACGTAGAGTAGGATTCTGTGTTTTCACATGCAAACGTGATTGCTTTTGATAAAAACACTTAATCTGCCTTCCAAACTAGATTGAAAAGCCTAACATATTTAATGGAACAGAGATGGTGTATGTTTCCGGACGATGCACCATGCTGGCTTGTCGACAACATGACCGAGCGGCGCAGATGACTGTTCCATTTGAAAAGGGTGCTCCTCCCTTACCACTTTCGCCTGTTCACATCACGGGCCATAGACCGGTGCCCCGGCTCAGCATAATCGAATCCGCTCAATGAGTGACGTATTTAAAGGGCAGTGACCCTGCTGACAGCGTTCCCAAACCCATAACGTAGCAGGCATAAAATAAACGAAATCCCATACAGTACACACATTTAAAAAATGTCAGTGGATTCAAACGTGAGCTTATCCGAGGTGTCGCTCGACGACAATTGCATTGGAGCTGCGATTGGTTGCCAAATAGTCGGTGGCGGGGCTTAACGAAGGGTCAACACTAGTGTGTAAATACACCAGTGTTGCCAAAAGCAGCTAATGGCAAGCTTGTTGATAGTTTACCTGCTTTGTGTAATTTTACATCGGGATTAAAAACCGAATCCAGCAGCCTCTGCAGGCGTTGAGTCTCCTCCTTTGAACGAGAGATCTCATCCTGGTACTCGGCAAACGCTTTTTCCACTGCCACGGATATCTCTACGGCCACTGTTGTTAATCGGTCGGAGAAAAACGCTTGCAACAACTGTAACTTGGACATTTTCTGTGGAATGACTGTCGACGGAGATTCGTTCATGCAACACTTCCTAAGAGGAACTGCGTCTAGATCCACAGAGTAAGAGCTGACTGTGTTCATTGCCTGAATAGAGCAAAACATACATTGTGCTACCGCCACCTGGTGCTTGTACTGGAGGAGCGCACGTGAACCAACCCAACTCTGTGTTCAAACGTCATTTAAACAAATAGAGTTCAGTCTGAGTCGCCATGTCCGAGGTTTTCCTGGTTTGGGCTACAATTATGGACATTTTCGGGAATTTGAATCTGGATTGGCTATCCCCGACCTCAGATCAATTGAAAAGTATATGTATTGATTTTAATCTGACTCAATTGATCTCAAAACCCACACAGCTAAATGTGAAAAACCCTGTTAACTCTTAATTGATTGATTTCATTCTTACAAATAACCCCCACAAATATTTGTCTCGTAGAGTATTTGCATATGATCTCAGTGATCTTTGTCCCATAGTATGTATTAGTATACGAAACAGATGAACATACTAATCCTTGTTAAATTAAGAAGATAAATTGCAAAAAGTTTTCTAATCAAGTTCTTTTTAATGACATGTTCTACTCTGATTGAGCCACCGTCCCCTGTATTCCTGACCTTGAGTTGGCTCTAGAAAATGTGTCCTCCATATTTACTCCTCTGGCAGATAACCACGTCTCTTTTAAACAATTCAGAGTCAAAGATAGATCGAACCCTTGGTTTTCTTCGGAATTATCTTGAGTTTATTCAGAAGAGAAATAATGCCTGGGCTAAAGCAAGAGGAATTGACTCTGGTGGACTGGCAATCTTTCAGACAATTGAGAAACTGATGTACTATCTTGATGAAGACAGCTAAATCAACCGACAGCTTTTCAAGCTCTATCTCAACATTTTAGAAAACAGTAAATCCACTGAAGCGTACACATTCCTCTTCTTTCCTGCCTATGAATGCAGGTAAAACGAAGTATATGTTGTTCTCTAGAGCGCATAAAAATAAGTCTGATTTAAGCACATGTACTTTGGATGGTGTCCACATTGATTGTGTCCGTGCTTACAAATATATGGGCATCTGGATAGATGAAAAGCTGTCTATTTAAAAAGCATATTGATGAGTTAGTTAATAAACTGAGTATAAAAATGTGATTCTTCTATAGAAATATAGGTCTTGCCTCTCGCTAAATAGTAGAAAGCAGATTATTCAGTTAACGTTCCTATCGGCCTAGATTATGGCGACATCATCTATATGAATGCGGCTGCCAATTCATTAAAGCCGTTAGATTTGATTTATTATTTGAACGTTATTTTACCAGGTAAATTGACTGAGAACACATTCTCATTTACAGCGACGACCTGGGGAATAGTTACAGTGGAGAGGAGGGGGATAAATGAGCCAATTGTAAACTGGGGATGATTAGGTGACCGTGATGGTATGAGGGACAGCTTGGGAATTTAGCCAGGACACCAGGGTTAACACCCCTACTCTTACGATAAGTGCCATGGGATCTTTCATGACCTCAGAGTCAGGACACCTGTTTAACATCCCATCCAAAAGTCAGCACCCTACACAGGGCAATGTCCCCAATCACTGCCCTTGGGCATTGGGATATTTTTTAGACCAGCTGCCCTCCAGCAGCATGTGGTCTCCCATCCAGGGACTGACCAGGACCAACCCCGCTCAGCTTCAGAAGCAAGCCAGCAGTGGGATGCAGGGTGGGATGCTGCTAGATGCAGTTTATCATAGCACAATGCGCTTTATTATGGGTGACGATTTTAGTACTCATCACTACATTCTCTACCAGAAAGTTGGTTGGCCCTATGATGTCACGTAGGTTGATACATTGCTATGTTTTAATTTATAAAGCTCTTTTATATTAAAAAAAGTCCCACTGTAGCTAACATCTTTACCATTCGGCCATCAGATTTGCCACCAATGCTCCTTATAGGACACATCACTGCACTCTATACTCCTACCTCATCTCTGTATACCCATCGCAAGACCCACTGGTTGATGCTTATTTATAAAACCCTCTTAGGTCTCACTCCCCCCTATCTGAGATATCTACTGCAGCCCTCATCCTCCACATATAACACCCGTTCTACAAGCCACATTCTGTTAAAGGTCCCCAAAGCACACACATCCCTGGGTCGCTCCTCTTCAGTTTGCTGCAGCTAGTGACTGGAACGAGCTGCAAAAAAACACTCAAAAGATGCAATCATGGACACTCTTACTGACAGTTTAGGCTGCTTCGCCTGATGTATGGTTGTCTCTAACTTCTTGCCCTTTGTGCTGTTGTCTTTGCCCAATAATGTTTGTACCATGTTGTGCTGCTGCCATGTTGTTTTGCTACCGTGTTGTTGTCATGTTGTGTTGCTACTATTTGGTGTTGTCATGTGTTGCTGCCACTAATATTAGACAACAGACAGCAGAAGACCATTCAGACATGATGATGCAGGCATACTACATCATTACTGCAGGTTAACAGTTAGGTTAGTTTCTCTGTCTCTGTCTCTGTGTCTCACTCTGTCTCTGTCTCTGTCTCTGTCTCTCTCTCTCTTTTTTTACTAACAAAATAAATGTTCTCACAGGTAGTTGGATGAATGCACCATCTCTACAACCCATGGATCCAGGACAGGGGCAGTAGATACCACCATCTCTACAACCCATGGATCCAGGACAGGGGCAGTAGATACCACCATCTCTACAACCCATGGATCCAGGACAGGAGCAGTAGATACCACCATCTCTACAACCCATGAATCCAGGACAGGAGCAGTAGATACCACCATCTCTACAACCCATGGATCCAGGACAGGGGCAGTAGATACCACCATCTCTACAACCCATTGATCCAGGACAGGGGCAGTAGATACCACCGCCTTTCAAACACCGGGGATGACATATCTGCAGGTTATTCGCTGTCATTGTCATAGCTTGTACTGTAGTGTACCAACGGCTCATTTCTACCACAACAGAATGACGACTGAGATTCCAACACACAGGGTTTCAATGCTCTTGGACAACAGAAAAGCGTAGACCATTGAGACATGATGATGGTGTCTAAGATGTACTGTGTGCTCTCTCTGATGTTGAACCAGAAGTGCACCATGTGTTGCTCATTCTGGTTAGTGTTGTATGATTAAGCCTGTGTGACGGTCTCCTCTTGGTGTAGTGATCTCTGTCTGTCTTGAACTTTGTGTTGATTATTATCTAGCATGATTATGGAGCTAGCTGCTGTCTTAACAGCACAAAAAACACTCTATTACAACTGACTGTTCATTTTTATTCTCAGGTTTCTCTCCTCAGTCTGTATCCAGAGAGTCCATTATCTTTTGGCCAGGATAAGGATCTTAGACCTTGTCCTTGGTGGGGTTTTGGACCAACTCTGTTTCTGTAAAGAAGACACCTTGTCTGCATCATCACATAGCCAACTGACAGCCAACTGACTGCCTCTGGCCTCCATGCCTGTGTCTGTCTGCTTAGAGGACTGACTGACTGTTCTGAGACCTGACTGCCTCTGGCCTCCATGTCTGTGCCTGTCTGCTTAGAGGACTGACTGACTGTTCTGAGACCTGACTGCCTCTGGCCTCCATGTCTGTGCCTGTCTGCTTAGAGGACTGACTGACTGTTCTGAGACCTGTTGTCCCACATTCCACTGACTCATTCCACAGCAGAACCACGGCTGATTAGGATGTTACAGGACAAGGAGAGACTGATCTGTGAGTAGAGACTACAGCACCCACAAAGTAGAGACTACAGCACCCACAAAGCATTGCAGCTCCCCTCACTGACACTTGTAGGCTTACTTGCACTGCCTACTTTTACACTGTGTGCACTTGATGTTTTTGTTCTCCAGGAAATTGCAGCTTGTGGAGAATATCACACAATTTACTCCTGACAAATTTGACATTTCCATTTTTCTTTTATGCTGGAACATGTTCTGTTTTTGCATAATAAAGTATACTTTGAAAATCATATTTATGGATTATCATTGTTTATAGAAAAATACCATATTCAATATTTGTTTTCCCACTGTAGTCCCTTAAACGGCCACATGGGGTCATCATTGTGCTAACTTGAGTTCAAAGAAGTGTGTGTGTGTGTGTGTGTGTGTGTGTGTGTGTGTGTGTGTGTGAAAACAGCAGGTTAGAATAAGAGCTAGACAGAGAGTGAAGGAACACACATTACCACCAACATCAACACAACTAGAAAATCAACTGCTTCTCGTTATTCACTCCTTATAATTCACCAATGAGTGAATCTGTGTACATATTGTTTAGTTTCAGCCCTTATGTATCTTATTGTCTCTTCTGTACAGAATTTTTCTACACCCACAGTAACGTGTATGCGACCAATACAATTTGATTTGATCCCTTGGCCAGTCCAACTGACACACAGTGACTAAGGAAAGAGTTATTCAATAAAAACATGAAGAGGGATGTGTGTGTTACCTTCATAAAACATGAAGAGGGATGTGTGTTACCATCATAAAACATGAAGAGGGATGTGTGTGTTACCTTCATAAAACATGAAGAGGGATGTGTGTGTTACCGTCATAAAACATGAAGAGGGATGTGTGTTACCTTCATAAAACATGAAGAGGGATGTGTGTGTTACCATCATAAAACATGAAGAGGGATGTGTGTGTTACCGTCATAAAACATGAAGAGGGATGTGTGTGTTACCATCATAAAACATGAAGAGTGATGTGTGTTACCATCATAAAACATGAAGAGGGATGTGTGTTACTGCCATAAAACATGAAGAGGGATGTGTGTTACCATCATAAAACATGAAGAGGGATGTGTGTTACCTTCATAAAACATGAAGAGGGATGTGTGTGTTACCATCATAAAACATGAAGAGGGATGTGTGTTACCATCATAAAACATGAAGAGGGATGTGTGTGTTACCGTCATAAACCATGAAGAGGGATGTGTGTGTTACCATCATAAAACATGAAGAGGGATGTGTGTTACCATCATAAAACATGAAGAGGGATGTGTGTTACCTTCATAAAACATGAAGAGGGATGTGTGTTACCGCCATAAAACATGAAGAGGGATGTGTGTTACCATCATAAAACATGAAGAGGGATGTGTGTGTTACCTTCATAAAACATGAAGAGGGATGTGTGTGTTACCGTCATAAAACATGAAGAGGGATGTGTGTGTTACCGTCATAAAACATGAAGAGGGATGTGTGTGTTACCGTCATAAAACATGAAGAGGGATGTGTGTGTTACCGTCATAAAACATGAAGAGGGATGTGTGTTACCTTCATAAAACATGAAGAGGGATGTGTGTGTTACCATCATAAAACATGAAGAGGGATGTGTGTTACCGTCATAAAACATGAAGAGGGATGTGTGTGTTACCATCATAAAACATGAAGAGGGATGTGTGTTACCATCATAAAACATGAAGAGGGATGTGTGTTACCTTCATAAAACATGAAGAGGGATGTGTGTTACCGCCATAAAACATGAAGAGGAATGTGTGTTACCATCATAAAACATGAAGAGGGATGTGTGTTACCTTCATAAAACATGAAGAGGGATGTGTGTGTTACCGTCATAAAACATGAAGAGGGATGTGTGTTACCACCATAAAACATGAAGAGGGATGTGTGTGTTACCATCATAAAACATGAAGAGGGATGTGTGTTACCGTCATAAAACATGAAGAGGGATGTGTGTTACCTTCATAAAACATGAAGAGGGATGTGTGTTACCTTCATAAAACATGAAGAGGGATGTGTGTTACCATCATAAAACATGAAGAGGGATGTGTGTTACCATCATAAAACATGAAGAGGGATGTGTGTTACCTTCATAAAACATGAAGAGGGATGTGTGTTACCGTCATAAAACATGAAGAGGGATGTGTGTGTTACCTTCATAAAACATGAAGAGGGATGTGTGTGTTACCTTCATAAAACATGAAGAGGGATGTGTGTTACCATCATAAAACATGAAGAGGGATGTGTGTTACCGCCATAAAACATGAAGATGGATGTGTGTTACCTTCATAAAACATGAAGAGGGATGTGTGTTACCGCCATAAAACATGAAGAGGGATGTGTGATACCTTCATAAAACATGAAGAGGGATGTGTGTGTTACCGTCATAAAACATGAAGAGGGATGTGTGTTACCTTCATAAAACATGAAGAGGGATGTGTGTTACCATCATAAAACATGAAGAGGGATGTGTGTTACCACCATAAAACATGAAGAGGGATGTGTGTGTTACCACCATAAAACATGAAGAGGGATGTGTGTGTTACCATCATAAAACATGAAGAGGGATGTGTGTTACCATCATAAAACATGAAGAGGGATGTGTGTTACCATCATAAAACATGAAGAGGGATGTGTGTGTTACCATCATAAAACATGAAGAGGGATGTGTGTTACCATCATAAAACATGAAGAGGGATGTGTGTTACCATCATAAAACATGAAGAGGGATGTGTGTTACCATCATAAAACATGAAGAGGGATGTGTGTTACCATCATAAAACATGAAGAGGGATGTGTGTGTTACCGCCATAAAACATGAAGAGGGATGTGTGTGTTACCATCATAAAACATGAAGAGGGATGTGTGTTACCGTCATAAAACATGAAGAGGGATGTGTGTTACCATCATAAAACATGAAAAGGGATGTGTGTGTTACCGTCATAAAACATGAAGAGGGATGTGTGTTACCACCATAAAACATGAAGAGGTATGTGTGTTACCTTCATAAAACATGAAGAGGGATGTGTGTTACCGTCATAAAACATGAAGAGGGATGTGTGTGTTACCTTCATAAAACATGAAGAGGGATGTGTGTGTTACCTTCATAAAACATGAAGAGGGATGTGTGTTACCACCATAAAACATGAAGAGGGATGTGTGTGTTACCATCATAAAACATGAAGAGGGATGTGTGTTACCGCCATAAAACATGAAGAGGGATGTGTGTTACCACCATAAAACATGAAGAGGGATGTGTGTTACCTTCATAAAACATGAAGAGGGATGTGTGTTACCATCATAAAACATGAAGAGGGATGTGTGTTACCACCATAAAACATGAAGAGGGATGTGTGTGTTACCATCATAAAACATGAAGAGGGATGTGTGTTACCATCATAAAACATGAAGAGGGATGTGTGTGTTACCATCATAAAACATGAAGAGGGATGTGTGTTACCATCATAAAACATGAAGAGGGATGTGTGTTACCATCATAAAACATGAAGAGGGATGTGTGTGTTACCTTCATAAAACATGAAGAGGGATGTGTGTTACCGCCATAAAACATGAAGAGGGATGTGTGTGTTACCATCATAAAACATGAAGAGGGATGTGTGTTACCGTCATAAAACATGAAGAGGGATGTGTGTTACCATCATAAAACATGAAGAGGGATGTGTGTTACCATCATAAAACATGAAAAGGGATGTGTGTGTTACCGTCATAAAACATGAAGAGGGATGTGTGTTACCATCATAAAACATGAAAAGGGATGTGTGTGTTACCGTCATAAAACATGAAGAGGGATGTGTGTTACCACCATAAAACATGAAGAGGTATGTGTGTTACCTTCATAAAACATGAAGAGGGATGTGTGTTACCGTCATAAAACATGAAGAGGGATGTGTGTGTTACCTTCATAAAACATGAAGAGGGATGTGTGTGTTACCTTCATAAAACATGAAGAGGGATGTGTGTTACCACCATAAAACATGAAGAGGGATGTGTGTGTTACCATCATAAAACATGAAGAGGGATGTGTGTTACCGCCATAAAACATGAAGAGGGATGTGTGTTACCACCATAAAACATGAAGAGGGATGTGTGTTACCTTCATAAAACATGAAGAGGGATGTGTGTTACCATCATAAAACATGAAGAGGGATGTGTGTTACCACCATAAAACATGAAGAGGGATGTGTGTGTTACCATCATAAAACATGAAGAGGGATGTGTGTTACCATCATAAAACATGAAGAGGGATGTGTGTGTTACCATCATAAAACATGAAGAGGGATGTGTGTTACCATCATAAAACATGAAGAGGGATGTGTGTTACCATCATAAAACATGAAGAGGGATGTGTGTTACCATCATAAAACATGAAGAGGGATGTGTGTGTTACCTTCATAAAACATGAAGAGGGATGTGTGTTACCGCCATAAAACATGAAGAGGGATGTGTGTGTTACCATCATAAAACATGAAGAGGGATGTGTGTTACCGTCATAAAACATGAAGAGGGATGTGTGTTACCATCATAAAACATGAAGAGGGATGTGTGTTACCATCATAAAACATGAAAAGGGATGTGTGTGTTACCGTCATAAAACATGAAGAGGGATGTGTGTTACCACCATAAAACATGAAGAGGGATGTGTGTTACCTTCATAAAACATGAAGAGGGATGTGTGTTACCGTCATAAAACATGAAGAGGGATGTGTGTGTTACCTTCATAAAACATGAAGAGGGATGTGTGTGTTACCTTCATAAAACATGAAGAGGGATGTGTGTGTTACCTTCATAAAACATGAAGAGGGATGTGTGTTACCTTCATAAAACATGAAGAGGGATGTGTGTTACCTTCATAAAACATGAAGAGGGATGTGTGTTACCTTCATAAAACATGAAGAGGGATGTGTGTGTTACCATCATAAAACATGAAGAGGGATGTGTGTTACCATCAAAAAACATGAAGAGGGATGTGTGTTACCATCATAAAACATGAAGAGGGATGTGTGTGTTACCGTCATAAAACATGAAGAGGGATGTGTGTTACCGTCATAAAACATGAAGAGGGATGTGTGTTACCTTCATAAAACATGAAGAGGGATGTGTGTTACCTTCATAAAACATGAAGAGGGATGTGTGTTACCATCATAAAACATGAAGAGGGATGTGTGTTACCATCATAAAACATGAAGAGGGATGTGTGTTACCTTCATAAAACATGAAGAGGGATGTGTGTTACCTTCATAAAACATGAAGAGGGATGTGTGTTACCATCATAAAACATGAAGAGGGATGTGTGTGTTACCATCATAAAACTTGAAGAGGGATGTGTGTTACCACCATAAAACATGAAGAGGGATGTGTGTTACCGCCATAAAACATGAAGAGGGATGTGTGTTACCACCATAAAACATGAAGAGGGATGTGTGTTACCGCCATAAAACATGAAGAGGGATGTGTGTGTTACCATCATAAAACATGAAGAGGGATGTGTGTGTTACCTTCATAAAACATGAAGAGGGATGTGTGTGTTACCTTCATAAAACATGAAGAGGGATGTGTGTTACCATCATAAAACATGAAGAGGGATGTGTGTTACCATCATAAAACATGAAGAGGGATGTGTGTTACCATCATAAAACATGAAGAGGGATGTGTGTTACCTTCATAAAACATGAAGAGGGATGTGTGTTACCGCCATAAAACATGAAGAGGCATAAAACTACAGTGGTGGAAAAACTACTGACTCGTCATACTTGAGTAAAAGTAAAGATACCTTCGTAGAAAATGACTCAAGTAACCAGTACAATACTACTTGAGTAAGAGTAAATGCTATACATAACATTCCTGATATTAAGCAAACCAGACGCCATGATTTTTGACAATTCTATTTTTTTACAGACAGATAAGGGCACGCTCCCACACTCACATAATTTACAAACCCAGTATCTGTGTTTAGTGAGTCTGCCAGGTCAGAGGCAGTAGGGATGATTGATAGGTGCATATACAGACCATATTGCTGTCCTGCCTGAGCATTCTCAATGTAACGAGTACTTTTGGGTTGTCAGGGAAAATGTATGGAGTAAAAAGTACATTATTTTCTTCAGGAATGTAGTGAAGTAAAAGTATAAGTTGTCAAAAATATAAATAGTAAAGTAAATTACTGACACAGAAAAAAACGACTTAAGTAGTACTTAAAAGTATTTTTACTTATACACTTTACACCACTGCAGGGGGGGGGGGGGGTGGGTCGGCATGACGACAAGTGACAGGAATTTTATATAAAAATTTTCAGAAGTTTTCATAAGCCTAGGAACATAAAATAGTGGAATAGTTCCTTTCCACACATGACATTTTTGCATGCGTGCACCCGTATGAACATACAGTGCCTTCAGGAAGTATTCACACCCCTTGACCTTTTCCACTTTTTGTTGTGTAACAAAGTGGGATTAAAATGAATTTAATTGTCATTTTTTTGTCTACGATGTACACAACATATATAATATATAAGATCTACACAAATCTAACATTTGTAAAAAAAATATATATACAAATAAAACACTAATATCTCGATTACATAAGTATTCAACCCCCTGAATCAATACATGGTAGAATCCCCTTTGGCAGCGATTACAACTCCGAGTCTTTCTGGATAAGTCTATAAGAGCTTTTCACACCTGGATTGTACAATATTTGCTAATTATTTTATAAAGAATTCTTCAAACTCTGTCAAGTTGGTTGTTGATCATTGCTGGACAGCCATTTTCAAGTCTTGCCATAGATGTTCACGCAGATTGAAGTCAAAACTGTAACTCGGCCACTCAGGAGCATTGATGTCGTCTTGGTTATTAACACCAGTAAGAAACTCCAGTAAGAACCTCCAGTAAGAAACTCCAGTAGGAATCTCCAGTAAGAAACTCCAGTAGGAAACTCCAGTAGGAAACTCCAGTAAGAAACTCCAGTAAGAAACTCCAGTAAGAAACTCCAGTAATGAACTCCAGTAGGAAACTCCAGTAAGAATCTCCAGTAAGAAACTCCAGTAAGAAACTCCAGTAGGAAACTCCAGTAGGAAACTCCAGTAAGAAACTCCAGTAAGAAACTCCAGTAAGAAACTCCAGTAAGAATCTCCAGTAAGAAACTCCAGTAGGAAACTCCAGTAAGAAACTCCAGTAAGAATCTCCAGTAAGAAACTCCAGTAAGAAACTCCAGTAAGAAACTCCAGTAAGAATCTCCAGTAAGAAACTCCAGTAAGAAACTCCAGTAGGAAACTCCAGTAAGAAACTCCAGTAAGAATCTCCAGTAAGAAACTCCAGTAAGAATCTCCAGTAGGAAACTCCAGTAAGAATCTCCAGTAAGAAACTCCAGTAAGAAACTCCAGTAGGAAACTCCAGTAAGAACAGTAAGAAACTCCAGTAGGAAACTCCAGTAAGAAACTCCAGTAGGAAACTCCAGTAAGAAACTCCAGTAAGAACAGTAAGAAACTCCAGTAGGAAACTCCAGTAAGGAACTCCAGTAAGAAACTCCAGTAAGAATCTCCAGTAAGAATCTCCAGTAAGAAACTCCAGTAAGAACAGTAAGAAACTCCAGTAGGAAACTCCAGTAAGAAACTCCAGTAAGAACAGTAAGAAACTCCAGTAGGAATCTCCAGTAAGGAACTCCAGTAATAAACTCCAGTAAGAATCTCCAGTAAGAATCTCCAGTAAGGAACTCCAGTAAGAAACTCCAGTAAGAATCTCCAGTAAGAAACTCCAGTAAGAAACTCCAACACCTCAGATAGTATTCACACCCCTTGACGTTTTACACATTTTGTTGTGTTACAGCCTGAATGTATAAAATGTAGATTTTTTTGTCACTGGTCTACACAAAATACCCAATAATGTCAAAGTGAAATTATGTTTTTATTTTTACAAATTAATACAAAGTGTAAAGCTACAATTTCTTCAGTCAGTAAGTATTCAACCCCTTTGTTATGGCGAGCCTAAATAAATTCATGAGTATTACTATGATTATTTTGTAATAACTACCTCATCTAACAACCCAACAATTATCTGTAAGGTTCCTCAGTCAAGCAGTGCATTTCAAACACAGATTCAACCACATGGTGCATGGTGAAGTTAATAATTACACTTTGTAGTGACTGGGTGTATTGATACACCATCCAAAGATATAGGCGTCCTTCCTAACTCAGTTGCTGGAGAGGAAGGAAACTGCTCAGGGATTTCATCATGATACAAATGGGGATTTTAAAACAGTTACAGAGTTAAATGGCTGTGATAGGAGAAAACTGAGGATGGATCAACAATATTGTAGTTACTCCACAATACTAACCTAATTGACAGAGTGAAAAGAAGGAAGTCTGTACAGAATAAAAGATATTCCAAAACGTGCATCCTGTTTGCAAAAAGGCACTAACGTAATACTGCAAAAAATGTGGCAAAGAAATTAACTTCATGTCTTGAATACAAACTTATGTTTGGGGCAAATCCTATACAACAGATTGCTGAGTACCACTCTTCATATTTCCAAGCATAATGGTAGCTGCATCATGTTATGGGTAGCCTGTGCCCGACCCACGATGCAGAAATGTCATTGTTTTGAACACCTGTGCCATCTCCTCTGGTAACTTATTTTCTTTCCCCAGAAATGCCCAGTATTGGCTATGGGGAAATAACTCACTGTCACTTCAGCAGAAATGTCATTGGGACCCCATACCAGGACATATTACAGTTTAGGGGGACAGATGGACTGGTGTTAATCTAAGCAGCACAATGCTTTAACAGACTCTCTGGAGACGCTGGGAGATATGAAAGTGAGAAGGCCTCGACTGATGGAAGTTAATTATGCTAATGAAATGTTTCCGTGGCGTTTGGTTCCCGGTGATGCGTGGGACTGACTAGATATTGTGGCTCTATCTAGGTGCTGTTAGGATGCTATGCTGGATGTGATACAGAACAGAGGACCCTATGCTTATATCGATGTCTACTGTCTGTGTGTCTGTATGAGATTGGGGGCCCGTATATTCTCATTACCAATAGAGTTAGATGAACTGAGCAGATATACACAGTCTATTAATCCTCCATACAAAAAAAATAATCAATTTGTTTTAAATGGTAATTAAACACTGAAGGATCCTATGATATCTGGACCCCAACCTCACTCTAGCCCAGCACTCTGATATCTGGACCCCCACCTCACTCTAGCCCAACACTCTATGATATCTGGACCCCCACCTCACTCTAGCCCACCACTCTGATATCTGGACCCCCACCTCACTCTAGCTCACCAATCTGATATCTGGACCCCCACCTCACTCTAGCCCACCACTCTGATATCTGGACCCCCACCTCACTCTAGCTCACCAATCTGATATCTGGACCCCCACCTCACTCTAGCCCACCACTCTGATATCTGGAACCCCACCTCAATCTAGCCCACCACTCTAATATCCGGACCCCCACCTCACTCTAGCCCAGCACTCTGATACAGCACTCTGATACAAAAAAAATAATCAATTTGTTTTAAATGGTAATTAAACACTGAAGGATCCTATGATATCTGGACCCCAACCTCAATCTAGCCCAGCACTCTGATATCTGGACCCCCACCTCACTCTAGCCCACCACTCTGATATCTGGACCCCCACCTCACTCTAGCTCACCAATCTGATATCTGGACCCCCACCTCACTCTAGCCCACCACTCTGATATCTGGACCCCCACCTCACTCTAGCTCACCAATCTGATATCTGGACCCCCACCTCACTCTAGCCCACCACTCTGATATCTGGAACCCCACCTCAATCTAGCCCACCACTCTAATATCCGGACCCCCACCTCACTCTAGCCCAGCACTCTGATATCTGGACCCCCACCTCACTCTAGCCCAACACTCTATGATATCAGGAACCCCACCTCACTCTAGTCCACCACTCTGATATCTGGACCCCCACCTCACTCTAGCCCAACACTCTATGATATCTGGACCCCCACCTCACTCTGGCCCACCACTCTGATATCTGGACCCCCACCTCACTCTAGCCCACCACTCTGATATCTGGACCCCCACCTCACTCTAGCCCACCACTCTGATATCTGGACCCCCACCTCACTCTAGCCCAGCACTCTGATATTTGGACCCCCACCTTACTCTAGCCCAACACTCTATGATATCAGGACCCCCACCTCACTCTAGCCCACCACTCTGATATCTGGACCCCCACCTCACTCTAGCCCAACACTCTATGATATCAGGACCCCCACCTCACTCTAGTCCACCACTCTGATATCTGGACCCCCACCTCACTCTAGCCCAACACTCTATGATATCAGGACCCCCACCTCACTCTAGCCCACCACTCTGATATCTGGACCCCACCTCACTCTAGCTCACCAATCTGATATCTGGACCCCCACCTCACTCTAGCCCACCACTCTGATGTCTGGACCCCCACCTCACTCTAGCTCACCAATCTGATATCTGGACCCCCACCTCACTCTAGCCCAACCCTCTGATATCTGGACCCCCACCTCACTCTAGCCCACCACTCTGATATCTGGACCCCCACCTCACTCTAGCCCAGCACTCTGATATCTGGACCCCCACCTCACTCTAGCCCAACACTCTATGATATCAGGAACCCCACCTCACTCTGGCCCACCACTCTGATATCTGGACCCCCACCTCACTCTAGCCCACCACTCTGATATCTGGACCCCCACCTCACTCTAGCCCACCACTCTGATATCTGGACCCCCACCTTACTCTAGCCCAACACTCTATGATATCAGGACCCCCACCTCACTCTAGCCCACCACTCTGATATCTGGACCCCCACCTCACTCTAGCCCAACACTCTATAATATCAGGACCCCCACCTCACTCTAGTCCACCACTCTGATATCTGGACCCCCACCTCACTCTAGCCCAACACTCTATGATATCAGGACCCCCACCTCACTCTAGCCCACCACTCTGATATCTGGACCCCACCTCACTCTAGCCCACCTCTCTGATATCTGAACCCCCACCTCACTCTAGCCCAACACTCTATGATATCTGGACCCCACCTCACTCTAGCCCACCACTCTGATATCTGGACCCCCACCTCACTCTAGCCCACCACTCTGATATCTGAACCCCCACCTCACTCTAGCCCAACACTCTATGATATCTGGACCCCCACCTCACTCTTGCCCACCACTGATATCTGGACCCCCACCTCACTCTAGCCCACCACTCTGATATCTGGACCCCCACCTCACTCTAGCCCACCACTCTGATATCTGGACCCCCACCTCACTCTGGTCCACCACTCTGATATCTGGACCCCCACCTCACTCTAGTCCACCACTCTGATATCTGGACCCCCACCTCACTCTAGCCCAGCACTCTGATATCTGGACCCTCACCTCACTCTGGTCCACCACTCTGATATCTGGACCCCACCTCACTCTGGCCCACCACTCTGATATCTGGACCCCCACCTCACTCTGGTCCACCACTCTGATATCTGGACCCCACCTCACTCTGGCCCACCACTCTGATATCTGGACCCCCACCTCACTCTGGTCCACCACTCTGATATCTGGACCCCCACCTCACTCTAGCCCAGCACTCTGATATCTGGACCCCCAACTCACTCTCGTCCACCACTCTGATATCTGGACCCCCACCTCACTCTGGCCCACCACTCTGATATCTGGACCCACACCTCACTCTGGTCCACCACTCTGATATCTGGACCCCCACCTCACTCTGGTCCACCACTCTGATATCTGGACCCCACCTCACTCTGGCCCACCACTCTGATATCTGGACCCCCACCTCACTCTGGTCCACCACTCTGATATCTGGACCCCCACCTCACTCTAGCCCAGCACTCTGATATCTGGACCCCCACCTCACTCTGGTCCACCACTCTGATATCTGGACCCCCACCTCACTCTGGTCCACCACTCTGATATCTGGACCCCCACCTCACTCTGGTCCACCACTCTGATATCTGGACCCCCACCTCACTCTGGTCCACCACTCTGATATCTGGACCCCCACCTCACTCTGGTCCACCACTCTGATATCTGGACCCCCACCTCACTCTAGCCCACCACTCTGATATCTGGACCCCCACCTCACTCTGGCCCACCACTCTGATATCTGGACCCACACCTCACTCTGGTCCACCACTCTGATATCTGGACCCCCACCTCACTCTGGTCCACCACTCTGATATCTGAACCCCCACCTCACTCTAGCCCAACACTCTATGATATCTGGACCCCACCTCACTCTAGGCCACCACTCTGATATCTGGACCCCCACCTCACTCTAGTCCACCACTCTGATATCTGGACCCCACCCCACTCTGGCCCACCACTCTGATATCTGGACCCCCACCTCACTCTAGTCCACCACTCTGATATCTGGACCCCCACCTCACTCTGGTCCACCACTCTGATATCTGGACCCCCACCTCACTCTGGTCCACCACTCTGATATCTGGACCCCCACCTCACTCTAGCCCACCACTCTGATATCTGGACCCCCACCTCACTCTGGTCCACCACTCGGATATCTGCACCCCCACCTCACTCTGGTCCACCACTCGGATATCTGCACCCCCACCTCACTCTGGTCCACCACTCTGATATCTGGACCCCCACCTCACTCTGGTCCACCACTCTGATATCTGGACCCCCACCTCACTCTGGTCCACCACTCTGATATCTGCACCCCCACCTCACTCTGGTCCACCACTCTGATATCTGGACCCCCACCTCACTCTGGTCCACCACTCTGATATCTGGACCCCCACCTCACTCTGGTCCACCACTCTGATATCAGGACCCCCACCTCACTGTGGCCCACCACTCTGATATCTGGACCCCCACCTCACTCTGGTCCACCACTCTGATATCTGCACCCCCACCTCACTCTGGTCCACCACTCTGATATCTGGACCCCCACCTCACTCTGGTCCACCACTCTGATATCTGGACCCCCACCTCACTCTAGCCCACCACTCTGATATCTGGACCCCCACCTCACTCTAGCCCAACACTCTATAATATCAGGACCCCCACCTCACTCTAGTCCACCACTCTGATATCTGGACCCCCACCTCACTCTAGCCCAACACTCTATGATATCAGGACCCCCACCTCACTCTAGCCCACCACTCTGATATCTGGACCCCACCTCACTCTAGCCCACCTCTCTGATATCTGAACCCCCACCTCACTCTAGCCCACCACTCTGATATCTGGACCCCCACCTCACTCTAGCCCACCACTCTGATATCTGAACCCCCACCTCACTCTAGCCCAACACTCTATGATATCTGGACCCCCACCTCACTCTTGCCCACCACTGATATCTGGACCCCCACCTCACTCTAGCCCACCACTCTGATATCTGGACCCCCACCTCACTCTAGCCCACCACTCTGATATCTGGACCCCCACCTCACTCTGGTCCACCACTCTGATATCTGGACCCCCACCTCACTCTAGTCCACCACTCTGATATCTGGACCCCCACCTCACTCTAGCCCAGCACTCTGATATCTGGACCCTCACCTCACTCTGGTCCACCACTCTGATATCTGGACCCCACCTCACTCTGGCCCACCACTCTGATATCTGGACCCCCACCTCACTCTGGTCCACCACTCTGATATCTGGACCCCACCTCACTCTGGCCCACCACTCTGATATCTGGACCCCCACCTCACTCTGGTCCACCACTCTGATATCTGGACCCCCACCTCACTCTAGCCCAGCACTCTGATATCTGGACCCCCAACTCACTCTCGTCCACCACTCTGATATCTGGACCCCCACCTCACTCTGGCCCACCACTCTGATATCTGGACCCACACCTCACTCTGGTCCACCACTCTGATATCTGGACCCCCACCTCACTCTGGTCCACCACTCTGATATCTGGACCCCACCTCACTCTGGCCCACCACTCTGATATCTGGACCCCCACCTCACTCTGGTCTACCACTCTGATATCTGGACCCCCACCTCACTCTAGCCCAGCACTCTGATATCTGGACCCCCACCTCACTCTGGTCCACCACTCTGATATCTGGACCCCCACCTCACTCTGGTCCACCACTCTGATATCTGGACCCCCACCTCACTCTGGTCCACCACTCTGATATCTGGACCCCCACCTCACTCTGGTCCACCACTCTGATATCTGGACCCCCACCTCACTCTGGTCCACCACTCTGATATCTGGACCCCCACCTCACTCTAGCCCACCACTCTGATATCTGGACCCCCACCTCACTCTAGCCCACCACTCTGATATCTGGACCCCCACCTTACTCTAGCCCAACACTCTATGATATCAGGACCCCCACCTCACTCTAGCCCACCACTCTGATATCTGGACCCCCACCTCACTCTAGCCCAACACTCTATAATATCAGGACCCCCACCTCACTCTAGTCCACCACTCTGATATCTGGACCCCCACCTCACTCTAGCCCAACACTCTATGATATCAGGACCCCCACCTCACTCTAGCCCACCACTCTGATATCTGGACCCCACCTCACTCTAGCCCACCTCTCTGATATCTGAACCCCCACCTCACTCTAGCCCAACACTCTATGATATCTGGACCCCACCTCACTCTAGCCCACCACTCTGATATCTGGACCCCCACCTCACTCTAGCCCACCACTCTGATATCTGAACCCCCACCTCACTCTAGCCCAACACTCTATGATATCTGGACCCCCACCTCACTCTTGCCCACCACTGATATCTGGACCCCCACCTCACTCTAGCCCACCACTCTGATATCTGGACCCCCACCTCACTCTAGCCCACCACTCTGATATCTGGACCCCCACCTCACTCTGGTCCACCACTCTGATATCTGGACCCCCACCTCACTCTAGTCCACCACTCTGATATCTGGACCCCCACCTCACTCTAGCCCAGCACTCTGATATCTGGACCCTCACCTCACTCTGGTCCACCACTCTGATATCTGGACCCCACCTCACTCTGGCCCACCACTCTGATATCTGGACCCCCACCTCACTCTGGTCCACCACTCTGATATCTGGACCCCACCTCACTCTGGCCCACCACTCTGATATCTGGACCCCCACCTCACTCTGGTCCACCACTCTGATATCTGGACCCCCACCTCACTCTAGCCCAGCACTCTGATATCTGGACCCCCAACTCACTCTCGTCCACCACTCTGATATCTGGACCCCCACCTCACTCTGGCCCACCACTCTGATATCTGGACCCACACCTCACTCTGGTCCACCACTCTGATATCTGGACCCCCACCTCACTCTGGTCCACCACTCTGATATCTGGACCCCACCTCACTCTGGCCCACCACTCTGATATCTGGACCCCCACCTCACTCTGGTCTACCACTCTGATATCTGGACCCCCACCTCACTCTAGCCCAGCACTCTGATATCTGGACCCCCACCTCACTCTGGTCCACCACTCTGATATCTGGACCCCCACCTCACTCTGGTCCACCACTCTGATATCTGGACCCCCACCTCACTCTGGTCCACCACTCTGATATCTGGACCCCCACCTCACTCTGGTCCACCACTCTGATATCTGGACCCCCACCTCACTCTGGTCCACCACTCTGATATCTGGACCCCCACCTCACTCTAGCCCACCACTCTGATATCTGGACCCCCACCTCACTCTGGCCCACCACTCTGATATCTGGACCCACACCTCACTCTGGTCCACCACTCTGATATCTGGACCCCCACCTCACTCTGGTCCACCACTCTGATATCTGAACCCCCACCTCACTCTAGCCCAACACTCTATGATATCTGGACCCCACCTCACTCTAGCCCACCACTCTGATATCTGGACCCCCACCTCACTCTAGTCCACCACTCTGATATCTGGACCCCACCCCACTCTGGCCCACCACTCTGATATCTGGACCCCCACCTCACTCTAGTCCACCACTCTGATATCTGGACCCCCACCTCACTCTGGTCCACCACTCTGATATCTGGACCCCCACCTCACTCTGGTCCACCACTCTGATATCTGGACCCCCACCTCACTCTAGCCCACCACTCTGATATCTGGACCCCCACCTCACTCTGGTCCACCACTCGGATATCTGCACCCCCACCTCACTCTGGTCCACCACTCGGATATCTGCACCCCCACCTCACTCTGGTCCACCACTCTGATATCTGGACCCCCACCTCACTCTGGTCCACCACTCTGATATCTGGACCCCCACCTCACTCTGGTCCACCACTCTGATATCTGCACCCCCACCTCACTCTGGTCCACCACTCTGATATCTGGACCCGCACCTCACTCTGGTCCACCACTCTGATATCTGGACCCCCACCTCACTCTGGTCCACCACTCTGATATCAGGACCCCCACCTCACTGTGGCCCACCACTCTGATACCTGGACCCCCACCTCACTCTGGTCCACCACTCTGATATCTGGACCCCCACCTCACTCTGGTCTACCACTCTGATATCTGGACCCCCACCTCACTCTAGCCCAGCACTCTGATATCTGGACCCCCACCTCACTCTGGTCCACCACTCTGATATCTGGACCCCCACCTCACTCTGGTCCACCACTCTGATATCTGGACCCCCACCTCACTCTGGTCCACCACTCTGATATCTGGACCCCCACCTCACTCTGGTCCACCACTCTGATATCTGGACCCCCACCTCACTCTGGTCCACCACTCTGATATCTGGACCCCCACCTCACTCTAGCCCACCACTCTGATATCTGGACCCCCACCTCACTCTGGCCCACCACTCTGATATCTGGACCCACACCTCACTCTGGTCCACCACTCTGATATCTGGACCCCCACCTCACTCTGGTCCACCACTCTGATATCTGAACCCCCACCTCACTCTAGCCCAACACTCTATGATATCTGGACCCCACCTCACTCTAGCCCACCACTCTGATATCTGGACCCCCACCTCACTCTAGTCCACCACTCTGATATCTGGACCCCACCCCACTCTGGCCCACCACTCTGATATCTGGACCCCCACCTCACTCTAGTCCACCACTCTGATATCTGGACCCCCACCTCACTCTGGTCCACCACTCTGATATCTGGACCCCCACCTCACTCTGGTCCACCACTCTGATATCTGGACCCCCACCTCACTCTAGCCCACCACTCTGATATCTGGACCCCCACCTCACTCTGGTCCACCACTCGGATATCTGCACCCCCACCTCACTCTGGTCCACCACTCGGATATCTGCACCCCCACCTCACTCTGGTCCACCACTCTGATATCTGGACCCCCACCTCACTCTGGTCCACCACTCTGATATCTGGACCCCCACCTCACTCTGGTCCACCACTCTGATATCTGCACCCCCACCTCACTCTGGTCCACCACTCTGATATCTGGACCCGCACCTCACTCTGGTCCACCACTCTGATATCTGGACCCCCACCTCACTCTGGTCCACCACTCTGATATCAGGACCCCCACCTCACTGTGGCCCACCACTCTGATACCTGGACCCCCACCTCACTCTGGTCCACCACTCTGATATCTGGACTCCCACCTCACTCTGGTCCACCACTCTGATATCTGGACCCCCACCTCACTCTGGTCCACCACTCTGATATCTGGACCCCCACCTCACTCTGGTCCACCACTCTGATATCAGGACCCCCACCTCACTCTGGTCCACCACTCTGATATCTGGACCCCCACCTCACTCTGGTCCACCACTCTGATATCTGGACCCCCACCTCACTCTGGTCCACCACTCTGATATCTGGACCCCCACCTCACTCTAGTCCACCACTCCTTGTGGAAATGAGAGCGGGAGCACAACAAAAGACCATGGTGGAATTCCCCTTCCCCTCCCCTCTGGGAATTCAATGACACGGTCACGGTCTGCATTTGAACTCAAGGACCAAAGACATCCAGGGTTCAAAGGTCAGGCGTGAACACTACAGACTGGGGAGATGAGGTCAGGGGTTGCAGACAAACACCCTGCTTGACCTCTTCAGCGCCCTGAACGGCAGAGTAGGAGTATGTTTTCTCTGTATTGATTAAAAACAGGATCATGATTTGGTTGCCCTCTATAATAGTCTGTCGGTTAGAAGGTTAGTCTGTTCTGGTCAGTTACTATAGTCTGTCAGTTATCCTGCAGTTATACCTGTCCAGAAATGTAATCGATAACGTAACTTTTGGATTACCCAAACTCAGTAATGTAATCTGACTACATTCCATTACTTTTAGATGAGCCTACATTCCCCTAAAGAGGCATTAGAAGAAGACAAAAATGTACGTTACCAACTGAAAGACATCCATTGCTGGATAAATCAATGTTAAAGTTTACATAGCTGGCCATATATGGATGTTACATTTTACTTTAGGAGTTGGTTATGTAGGCTTCTTCTAACCCATCACGTTCTACCACATATAATAATATGATTCAATTATATCTTTACATTAAAAACCAAAGTCCAGCAGAATTCCAGTCATTCCCCAAAAAATGTTATACCCCTTGATCATCAAGAAAAGGACTTGGAAATATGGAGGTATAGTTTAGCCAAATTGTTTAACCTGAGCGTGACCCCAAAACTAAGGACTTATTAGCCAGCAGTCCACTGTTGATTATGATTTTGTTGTCATGGAGGACTGATTGGGCTCATTGTTTCAAGTTGAAAAATAAATGCTGCGCTCATGGAATGGCATGCTTTGTTAAGATTGTGCAAAGCTGTCATCAAGGCAAAAAGGTGGCTACTTTGAAGAATCTAAAATCTAAAATATATTTTGATTTGTTTAAGAGTTTTTTTGGTTTCTACATGATCCCTTATGTGTTATTTCATAGTTTTGATGTCTTCACTATTATTATTTTTTTCTTCTCATCAGTATGAATTAGATTGAGCTCGAAAAGTCCCACTTTTATTCCACTCTCTTGGATCTGCACTACGCAGCTGTTGCAAAAGGCCATTTCTCACTGTCTGTCCACCGGTTTCAAAAACAATGATTGATAGGCAGCTCAAACTTCTTGAATTCAATCATTATTGGGTTCAAATACACATTTAGGTTTGTGAACAGCCATCCACAAACAACCCCAATCCATAATGCACAAATAGCTGAATGAGAGAGCAGCAATGCTGTTTTGAATGTAATTTAGAAAACAGAGAAGTATCAAAGATTTTTTTTCTCTCGCAAACATCCTTTCTGAATTTAAAAGTAATCCTTGAAGTAATCATCTAGTTTTTCAAAAGTATCGGTAATCTGATTACAATATTTTTGCTGGTAACGTAACGGATTACAGTGACCCTTTATTTTGTAATCCCTTACATGTAATGGATTACCTGTCTGTCAGTTAGAAGGTTAGTCTGTTCTGGTCAGTTACTATATTCATGTTACACAAAGCCTTATTCAGACCATATAGATGATCCAACAGGGATAGAACACTCCTAATCATCTGCCCTCTGACCCCTGAAAAGGATTCTGGTCTTACAACCTGCACCCTGACTTTATTCTCAATTAGTTTAAGTGCCATACCAAGGGATTCAATCTGTTGCTCTGATTCACAGGCCTTCTGTGTGTGTACGTTGTGTGTGTGTATGGTGCGTTGTGTGTGTGTATGGTGCGTTGTGTGCGTGTATGGTGCGTTGTGTGTGTGTATGGTACGTTGTGTGTGTGTATGGTACGTTGTGTGTGTGTATGGTACGTTGTGTGCGTGTATGGTGCGTTGTGTGCGTGTGTACGTTGTGTGTGTGTGTACGTTGTGTGCGTGTATGGTACGTTGTGTGTGTGTATGGTGCGTTGTGTGTGTGTATGGTGCGTTGTGTGTGTGTATGGTGCGTTGTGTGTGTGTATGGTACGTTGTGTGTGTGTATGGTGCGTTGTGTGCGTGTATGGTACGTTGTGTGTGTGCATGGTACGTTGTGTGCGTGTATGGTGCGTTGTGTGTGTGAGTACGTTGTGTGTGTGTGTACGTTGTGTGTGTGTATGGTACGTTGTGTGTGTGCATGGTACGTTGTGTGCGTGTATGGTGCGTTGTGTGTGTACGTTGTGTGTGTGTATGGTACGTTGTGTGTGTGTATGGTGCGTTGTGTGTGTGTATGGTGCGTTGTGTGTGTGTATGGTGCGTTGTGTGTGTGTATGGTACGTTGTGTGTGTGTATGGTGCGTTGTGTGCGTGTATGGTACGTTGTGTGTGTGCATGGTACGTTGTGTGCGTGTATGGTGCGTTGTGTGTGTGAGTACGTTGTGTGTGTGTGTACGTTGTGTGCGTGTATGGTACGTTGTGTGTGTGTATGGTACGTTGTGTGTGTGTATGGTGCGTTGTGTGTGTGTATGGTACGTTGTGTGTGTGTATGGTACGTTGTGTGTGTGTATGGTGCGTTGTGTGTGTGTACGTTGTGTGTGTGTATGGTGCGTTGTGTGTGTGTATGGTGCGTTGTGTATGTGTATGGTGCGTTGTGTGTGTGTATGGTACGTTGTGTGCGTGTATGGTGCGTTGTGTGCGTGTATGGTGCGTTGTGTGTGTGTGTACGTTGTGTGTGTGTATGGTACGTTGTGTGTGTGTATGGTGCGTTGTGTGTGTATGGTATGTTGTGTGCGTGTATGGTGCGTTGTGTGCGTGTATGGTACGTTGTGTGCGTGTATGGTGCGTTGTGTGCGTGTATGGTGCGTTGTGTGTGTGTATGGTGCGTTGTGTGTGCGTATGGTGCGTTGTGTGTGTGTATGGTGCGTTGTGTGCGTGTATGTGCGTTGTGTGCGTGTATGGTGCGTTGTTTGCGTGTATGCGCGTGTGAGAGAGAGAAGCTCAAGGAGGGGGAGGGATGGACAGGGCAGGGTGTTCACTCACTCATCCCCTTGGTGCTGGCTGGGCATAGGGCAGCAACAAAGGCTCTCGACTTCTGTCTGTCTCTGACCATCTTATTCAACCTCACATCAGACCTCTGTCTGTCTGTTTGTCTGTCTGCCTGTCCTCAAGTTTAAAAGATTGACGCTGCAGCCATCAATGGCCTTCTTCAGATTCCGAAGAAGGCCATTGAAGGCCGGAACGTCAATCTTTTACAGTTTTTCTCAGTCGCTTTGGTGCATTTTTCACATCATCACTAACATGTGCAAAATAATAAGTGCATTTCTCAGAACAATTTGTACAAACTGCAATATACAATAGATATGTTTCTAAAGTTAGTCAGTCACTAAAAATCCTTAGTACATCTCTCAAAAGTAAATATTCATGCCAATGATCATGTCAGTGTCATCAGAATGATAAGTCATTGAGTCATTGTTCACGAACAAGGTCGTCAAAATGTTTAGGCATGTTGTCAATGTAACTGTGTACTTTGACAGTATTACCTGATGTAACTTAGGCTACAGTTTGGATGACAGTTACTGTATTGAAAATGCACAAGGCTGCACTTCTATGGCATATATCAATTTCAACAGTACTATTTACATATTACTGTATGTGGGTTACTGATTGAAAGAGACTGGACAACCCAAGGGGCACAAAGGAAAAAAAACTAAATTAGAAAGAAACACAGGAAACCACCCCTAAGGCACAACTTTGCCCGCAGCACTGTTGTGCTGTCTCTACACATCCAGACGTTCCTGTCTGTCGGCCCACATATTCTCATCTACATCACACCGGATATTTTCCCTTCCAATGCAACGTGGAAAGAATATGTTGGAATGCCTTATCCATCCTCTGCAGGTGTCTACTGTGATGTCCTCACATGCTGCATCCATTGCAGCCAGCAGGGTCATCTGTGTGTGTGGCTGACGATTGTACACCTTCCACCTCCATGCTGAAAATAACTCCTCAATTGGGTTAAGGAATGGTGAATAAGGTGGGAGGAATTCTATGAACATCCTCGGGTGGATCACAAACCATTGCTTTATGATGTTTGATCGATGGTAACTCACATTATCACAAATGACCACATACTTTGGCAAATCCTCTCTAAACAGACCCCTCTCATCATCAGGGATGAGAGCCCTGTAGAGAGTCTCTAAAAAGTTGAGTAGATGCTGGGTGTTGTATGGCCCTATAAGGGGGATATGGGTTAGGACACCATGCTCCG
Organism: Oncorhynchus clarkii lewisi; assembly: GCF_045791955.1. Classification (NCBI taxonomy): domain Eukaryota; kingdom Metazoa; phylum Chordata; class Actinopteri; order Salmoniformes; family Salmonidae; genus Oncorhynchus; species Oncorhynchus clarkii. The sequence goes on along the minus strand of NC_092172.1, from coordinate 36,846,438 downwards.
AAATAGCAGCACACATGGTGATATTTCCTCCCCGTTGGCCTGGCAAATCCACAGTAGCTCTGTGACCGATGATATTCCGACCACGCCTTCTGCATTTGGTCAGGTTGAAGCCAGCCTCATCCACGTATACAAAGTTGTGAGAGGGTTCACTTGATTCCAACTCCATTATACGCTATATCCCAGAACACACAGTTGGATTTGTTTTGGTAAGGAAGAGTGACATAAAATGTACATATATTGCATGTTCCTTCCACAGCAATGGAAATGTGTGCAGTTTATGCTTACTGTACTATGTATCACTATAAAATGTTGCTGTAAAGTAGTTACATAGATATATGTTTTACCTGTACATACTGGTACCGTAGCTCCTTAACTCTGTCCTCATTCCTTTGGAATGGGACACGGTACAGCTGTTTCATACTCATCTGGTTTCTATGCAGCACCCTGTCGATGGTTGAGATGCTAACCGTATGGATGTTTTCAAAGACATCGTTGTCTTCTATAATGGTCCTTTGTATTTCCCTGAGTCTCATGGCATTGCTTGCTCGGACCATGGTGCAAATAGCCTCCTCCTGTTGAGGTGTGAAAAGGCGTCCTCTGCCACTGGTTTGAGGTAATCTTGCAGTCCTATGTGGGGAAAAATGCAGTGATGCATCGCACACTTTCACATAGACAAAAACTATGCGAACACACATTTTACTGTAAAACAGGCAGGTGGGTGCATGTAAGGTGCAGTATGTATCTGTATAGAGTATATTTCTGTATGCTGTGAAATACAAGTGGACTACTGTAATATGAAGCATTGTAGGAAGTATACAGTATACTGCTTATATACAGTAACAGTGCACTGTACATTGGTGGACATACCTGTTCTCTCTTTGAAACGTTTGAACTATTGAGGACACAGTTGATCTCCCAATATTCGGCTGCACCCTTCAACCCGACTCAGCCATTGTAAGGCCATGATTGACAACATGGTCTACAATAGTGGCCCTTATGTCATCAGATATGCGCCTATGTCCTCTTCTGCCTCTTCCTCTGTTTTGCCTTCCACCACGGATCCTTGCTCCTCTTCTTCCTCCTCTTGGCTGTTGACCCTGTTCGTTTCCTGGTCCATCCATTATTGGAAAATTGCAACTCTGTGTTGTGGTCTGTCTGTATATGCTTGCCAATTGATTCTTCATGAGATGCACCTTTGAGCAATTTAGACAACTGGTTGATTGTTGGTTGAACTAACACTTTACATTCCTTCATGAGTGAGGGTCAATTTCACCTGCACGATTCATCAATTCAGGTTTTTGTACAAAAGGTCTAATAGAAATGTGTAAATCTATGCTTGACAGTTTATGACAAATAGTTCAACAATTTAGCATGTGATGGCTTATGCAAGGAACTAATGCCTAGATGTTTTGAGGGGTAAGACTATTCAACAGAGAACCATCTACTATATTTTGATCAACATGACATGAGCAATTGATAATGTGGAAAAAAGCTGACACTTGTACATTATCAATTGCAATTTGTTCTTAGGAATAAGAAATTGTTTTAATGATGTGCACAAGTGACTAGATGATTTGGAATTTGTACAAGTAGTATCAAGAATTGCACTTTTGATCTAAGAAATGCACCAAAGCGACTGAGAAAAACTGTAAACTTGCTTCATAAAACAATTAATTTTTTATGGTGAGCGAGTGTTGCGCCTTTTCCTGTCTAATGATGTCTACACATTTTTAGGTTGCACCTCTACTCACGTTGGCTGAGCAGACTCTCCTTCTTTACACTCTTTCTCTTCCTGCCAGCAGCACACTTCTCTGACACACACATTGTCTTACCCTGTCTCTCTCTTCATCTGGCAAAGTTCCAGTCAGCAATGTGTGTGTGTGTGTGTGTGTGTATGTGTGTGTGTGTGTGTGTGTGTGTGTGTGTGTGTGTGTGTGTGTGTGTGTGTGTGTGTGTGTGTGTGTGTGTGCGTGTGTGCCTGTGTGTGTGTGTGTGTGTGCCTGTGTGTGTGTGTGTGTACGCGTGTGTGTGCGCGTGTGTGTGTGTGTGTGTGTGTGTGTGTGTGTGTGTTTGCACAGTGTGGATGATAGGCTATATGTATTTGGGCTAAGGGGATTTGCTGGGCTCTGCCCGCCAATGGCCAGGACTGTGTGACAGTTCCAGGACCCTAAGAGGAGAGGAGGGAGGATGGCGAGACAGACATCTAAACAAAAAGGGCAGCAGGGGTGATAATCCTACCTAATGCCCCCAATCTGCCCTTACACTCTGGTGAGGGGGAGGCTGAGTGCACTCATGAGGAGTGGGCGACCAAGGACACTTTCTAGGGGGCTAGCTAGCTAGCTGTCCACTTCCCCTCTGTGGCTCTCTGTTGAGCGGGTGTGCTAGCTGTCTGAATGAACTCATGATAGAGGACACTTCTCAGCAGGCCATAGCTAGCAGGTCTCTCTCTATTCTAGGGCCCTAGACGATGATGGACGTCAGTGTGTAATGAGGGCCAGACAGGGACCCTTCTGATGCTGATTGATCAGAGCTGGTCCTGCTGTGGCATCCCTGTCCATGAATGATGTCATCCTTCTGGTCTGTCTCTGTCTCCACTGGACATGGGGATTTATACTGAGGACTGTTCTCAACTAAGATTAAAGAGAAATGGACTCTGCCAGCCACTCCAGAATGTTATTGCGTTCCTTTGCCCTCCCTCTTCTCTTGTGGATGTGGAATAACTGTAGGTATTTATGATATACAGTACAGTGGAGTCTGAAATGATTAACCCCTTGATAAAGAGGTTTTAAGTGTGGGTTCCAGTAGTTTATATATTATTTATTATTTCTAAAAGATTCAGTTGGATATGATCTCTGTAAGGTTTTGTATATCTTACCAACCAGTATACTTTTCTGATTCAAATAGGATTCCCTCAACATTGCTCTGGTGACTGTATAAAATACATCATTTAAATACTCAGCTATATTTTATGCTCAAAAAAAGGAGGACATTATATTATTTTGTCATAATATAATTGCTCAGAGAAAGAGATTTTGTTTAACAAGTTTTTTTTTTCCTCAAAAAGGTAGGGGTCAAAATGATTGGCACTCCTAAAGATTCTTATAAATAAAGTAGTCAAAAGTTTAGTATTTGGTCCCATATTCCTATCACGCAATGACTACATCAAGCTTATGACTCTGCAAACTTGTTGGATGCATTTGCAGTTCGTTATGGATGTGTTTCAGATTATTTTGTAAGGTAAGGCAGGTAGCCTAGTGGTTAGAGGCAGGTAGCCTAGTGGTTAGAGACAGGTAGCCTAGTGGTTAGAGACAGGTAGCCTAGTGGTTAGAGGCAGGTAGCCTAGTGGTTAGAGGCAGGTAGCCTAGTGGTTAGAGACAGGTAGCCTAGTGGTTAGAGACAGGTAGCCTAGTGGTTAGAGGCAGGTAGCCTAGTGGTTAGAGGCAGGTAGCCTAGTGGTTAGAGGCAGGTAGCCTAGTGGTTAGAGGCAGGTAGCCTAGTGGTTAGAGACAGGTAGCCTAGTGGTTAGAGGCAGGTAGCCTAGTGGTTAGAGACAGGTTGCCTAGTGGTTAGAGGAAGGTAGCCTAGTGGTTAGAGGCAGGTAGCCTAGTGGTTAGAGGCAGGTAGCCTAGTGGTTAGAGACAGGTAGCCTAGTGGTTAGAGGCAGGTAGCCTAGTGGTTAGAGACAGGTAGCCTAGTGGTTAGAGACAGGTTGCCTAGTGGTTAGAGGAAGGTAGCCTAGTGGTTAGAGGCAGGTAGCCTAGTGGTTAGAGGCAGGTAGCCTAGTGGTTAGAGACAGGTAGCCTAGTGGTTAGAGGCAGGTAGCCTAGTGGTTAGAGACAGGTAGCCTAGTGGTTAGAGGCAGGTAGCCTAGTGGTTAGAGGCAGGTAGCCTAGTGGTTAGAGGCAGGTAGCCTAGTGGTTAGAGACAGGTAGCCTAGTGGTCCTTGGTCGCCCCCTAGATAGTCTAGTGGTTAGAGGCAGGTAGCCTAGTGGCTAGAGCGTTGGACTAGTAACTAGAAAGGTTGTTAGATCGAATCCCTGAGCTGACAAGGTAGAAATCTGTCGTTCTGCCCCTGTAGTTAACAGTTAACCCACTGTTCCCCAGTAGGCCGTCATTGAAAATAAAAATGTGTTCTTAAATGACTTGCCTAATTAAATACATTTTTAAAAATGTACTGCGCAGGTGTCAACCTCATTCCACGGAGGGCTGAGTGTCTGCGGGTTTTAGGTCCTCTCTTGTACTTGATTGATGAATTAAAGTCACTAATTAGTAACGCCCCTCGCCTGGTTGTCTAGGTCTTGATTGAATGGGAAAACCAAAGGCCCCCCATGGAATGAGTTTGGTACCACTGATGTACTGCGTCATTTTGGAGTCACTTATATTATAAATAAGAATAGAATATATTTCTAAACACTTCTCCAGTCATATGGATGCTACCATGATTGAGGATAATCCTGAATGAATTGTAAATAATTATGAGTGAGAGAGTTTACGGAGGGTCAAAGATCATACCGCCAAGATACTGTACGCTAACCTATCACCATTACCACATAACGGGAGGGTAGCATGTCTTGGGGTATGATCTTTGACCCTCCGTAACTCTCTCACGATTCCTTCAGAATTATTCAGAATCAAGGTAGCATCCATATGTATGTAGAAGTGTTTAGAAATATAGTCTATTCTTATTTACAATACACAGGAAGTATTTTCTACTAAACTGCAGTATGCTGACCATCCCCGGTCAGGCGTTTTGCTATTGCCCTCTGCATGTGATAGTATGGCTTGGGAGATGCAGTTTGTTGCACTGTTTGGCTGAAGGGACACACACACACAAACCCACGCACGCACACACAAACACACACACACTGATTTTGGGGATGAATTAGCCAACAGCTGTGCAAATCACCAGTCGGCCTCCAGAGGAACAGGGAGAATCAAGAGAGTGTTGTGTTCCTCCTCTCTCCAAAAACAGGAGAACACTGTGTTTCCTAGACAGTGTTGTAATAGGTGGCAGGTGATTGGTGATAGGTGATAGGTGGCAGGTGATTGGTGATAGGTGATAGGTGGCAGGTGATAGGTGGCAGGTGGTAGGCGGCAGGTGATTGGTGATAGGTGATAGGTGGCAGGTGATTGGTGATAGGTGATAGGTGGCAGGTGATTGGTGATAGGTGATAGGTGGCAGGTGATAGGTGATAGGTGGCAGGTGATAGGTGGCAGGTGGTAGACGGCAGGTGATTGGTGATAGGTGGTAGGTGATAGGTGGCAGGTGATTGGTGATAGGTGGTAGGTGGTAGGTGGTAGGTGGCAGGTGATTGTTGATAGGTGGCAGGTGATTGGTGATAGGTGGTAGGTGGCAGGTGGTAGGTGATAGGTGGCAGGTGATTGGTGATAGGTGGTAGGTGATAGGCAGCAGGTGATTGGTGATAGGTGGTAGGTGATAGACAGCAGGGATTGGTGATAGGTGGCAGGTGATAGGCAGCAGGTGATTGGTGATAGGCAGCAGGTGGCAGGCAGCAGGTGATTGGTGATAGGTGGTAGGGGGCAGGTGGTAGGCGGCAGGTGATTGGTGATAGGTGGCAGGTGGTAGGTGATAGGTGGCAGGTGGTAAGTGGTAGGTGATAGGTGGCAGGTGATAGGTGGTAGGTGATAGGTGGCAAGTGGTAGGTGGCAGGCGGCAGGCAGCAGGTGATTGGTGATAGGTGGTAGGTAGCAGGTGATTGGTCATTGTTGATAGTTGGTAGGTGGCAGGTGGCAGGTGGCAGGCAGCAGGTGATTGTTGATAGTTGGTAGGTGACAGGTGGCAGGTCATAAGTGGCAGTTGATAGGTGATTTGTGATTGGTGATTGTTGATAGGTGGTTGTGTCTATGTGTGTGGACGACTCTGAGGCGTTGGGTCGTAATACCTTTAAAAAGCTGAGCTGAGGAACATTGCTGCTGTGTCCTTGACAGAAGCTCGTCTTTGCCCAGCACACCGGGCGGGCGGCCATGACAGTTTATGGTGGATCGAAGAGGAACAAGTTATGTGTTGGAGGCTGTCGCATCTCTGATAAAGGAGGCAATACATACCACAGGAGTAATAGAACAGGACAAGCCAATCAATATCCAGAGAGGCTGTTTGACCCAGGCTTTAAAATGACTTGTCACACTCACTGCCCTATGCCTCTGTCGTTTCAGCCTCGGCTGAGATGGGTCTAGGGGGAGGGTGGGATATAACGACGTGGACCTCTTCAGATTGTCTTACAGAGGAATAGTTACTTCAATTGGAATAGCGTGTTTTTTCCATATCATTTTTGTTGTTGTTGAAAACGTTGTGTTTGTTTGTGTGTGTGTGTACCTGCCTAACCCTGAAGCATTAACTGACATCGGGAGCCAGCTGAGTGGAAACAGGTGTTTCACCTGAGTAAACAGGGCTGCTGTATAAACAACCTCCTGTTTCCTTCTAGATAAAAGACAGCTGCTCAGCCAAGAGATAATATGGTACAAATACACAGATAATGTAGTATGACCTTAATTTGTCTGTCTGTCTGTCTCTGTCTGTCTGTCTGTCTGTCTGTCTGTCTCTCTCTCTCTCTCTCTCCCTCTCTCTCTCTCAGTCCCTCCCACTCTTTACCTGTCTACCTCTCTACCTGTCTACCTCTCTATGTCTCTACCTGTCTATGTCTCTACCTGTCTACATATCTACCTGTTTACCTGTCTATGTCTCTACCTGTCTACGTCTCTATCTGTCTACGTCTGTACATGTCTACCTGTCTACGTCTCTACCTGCCTACCTGTCTACGTCTCTACTGTTTACCTGTCTACGTCTCTACCTGTCTACGTCTCTACCTGTCTACCTCTCTACCTGTCTACGTCGCTACCTGTCTACCTCTCTACCTGTCTACGTCTCTACCTGTCTACCTCTCTACCTGTCTACCTGTCTACCTCTCTACCTGTCTACATCTCTACCTGTCTACGTCTCTACCTGTCTACCTCTCTACCTGTCTACGTCTCTACCTGTCTACGTCTCTACCTGTCTACGTCTCTACCTGTCTACCTGTTTACCTCTCTACCTGTCTACCTCTCTATGTGTGTCTTTTCCTGTCCTTTCCTGTCCCATCCTGTCATGTCCCAATACAACCTGTCCTGGGATTACCCGGCTCCCTGGGATTAAACTACGATCCCCATAGTGACGTTTCTGGGTGGGGTGTGTGTATTTAGAAGGAGGGGTATGTGTGTGCACATGCAAGGCTTGGGGTTGTAGAAGGGAGGCTGTGTGTGGAAGGGGGTCTGTAGGGTGTCCAACTGTGCGTGTGTCAAGGGTGGGAGGGAGTGTTGGGAGAGAGGGTCGATAAGAGGTTGCATGGGGACAGACAGACAGATGGAGTGCAGTGTGTGTGTGTGTGTGTGTGTGTGTGTGTGTGTGTGTGTGTGTGTGTGTGTGTGTGTGTGTGTGTGTGTGTGTGTGTGTGTGTTTGGGGGGGTTCGTTAGAGGTACTAAGAGGTTGCTTGAGGATAGACATAAATCTGGAAGCTATCTGCTGTACCTCACTGAGCTAAAACCAGACTGTGGTATAAAGTCGTTAAGTCTGCTATGCATTACTTACTGAAGGGAGGTTGAGGGGATTACATGGCCAACTGTAGTGGTTCTGTGGATGGTGCTGCCTGCTTCCCTGTCTCTCTGGTTGGTGACAATGACATGAACATGTATTTGGGTTGACATCCATGCAAGCATTATTCTCCACCCAACATACACGTGGCGTTTCCATTGTTTGGTTGAACTCTGATCTATTGATTGAATTCACAGTAGATGACCTGCAGATGACCTCAGAACACATACTGTATTCTACCCTCCACTGCTAAATAAACACAAAATCATAGCAACCTTTTCACAACACTTCATCCTGTCCTTTACACAACCTCCAGAGCATATCCACATACAATGTAAAGTGCTTTGAAATCTAGAGCAAAACACGACAATATACATTGTATACTACTACTACCGCTACTACTACTACTACTACCACTACTACCACCACTACTACCACTACCACCACTACTACTACTACTACTACTACTACTACTACTACTACCACCACTACTACTACCACTACTACTACTACTACTACTACTACTACTACTACCACTACCGCTACTACTACTACTACTACTACCACTACTACCACCACTACCACTACCACTACTACTACTACTACTACTACCACTACTACTACTACCACTACTACCACTACTACTGCTACCACTACTACCACTACTACTACCACTACTACCACTACTACTACCGCTACTACTACTACTACTACCACCACTACTACCACTACCACCACTACTACTACTACTACTACCACTACCACTACCACTACTACCACTACTACTACTACTACTACTACCACTACTACTACCACTACTACCACTACTACCACTACTACCACTACTACTACCACTACTACTACTACCACTACTACCACTACTACTACTACCACTACTACCACTACTACTACTACTACTACTACCACCACTAATACTACTACTACTACTACCACTACTACTACCACTACTACCACTACTACTACTACCACTACTACCACTACTACCACTACCACCACTACTACTACTACTACTACTACTACCACTACTACCACTACCACCACTACTACTACTACTACTACCACTACTACTACCACTACTACCACTACTACCACCACTAATACTACTACAGCTACTACTACCACTACTACCACTACTACCACCACTACTACTACTACTACTACCACTACTACCACTACCACCACTACCACCACTACTACTACTACTACTACCACCACTAATACTACTACTACTACTACCACTACTACTACCACTACTACCACTACTACTACTACCACTACTACCACTACTACTACTACCACTACTACTACTACTACTACTACTACTACCACTACTACCACTACCACCACTACTACTACTACTACTACCACTACTACTACCACTACTACCACTACTACCACCACTACCACTACTACAGCTACTACTACCACTACTACCACTACTACCACCACTACTACTACTACTACTACCACTACTACCACTACCACCACTACCACCACTACTACTACTACTACTACTACCACTACTACTACCACTACTACCACTACTACTACTACTACTACCACTACTACCACTACCACTACTACCACCACTACTACTACTACTACTACTACTACCACTACTACTACCACTACTACCACTACTACTACTACTACTACTACTACTACTACCACTACTACTACTACCACTACTACTACCACTACTACTACCACCACTACTACTACTACTACTACTACCACTACTACTACCACTACTACCACTACTACTACTACTACTACTACTACTACCACTACCACTACTACCACTACTACCACCACTACTACTACCACTACTACCACTACCACTACTATCACTACTACCACCACTACCACTACTACTACCACCACTACTACTACCACTACTACTACCACTACTACTACCACTACTACCACTACTACTACCACCACTACCACTACTACCACTACTACTACCACTACTACTACCACTACTACCACTACCACCACTACTACCACTACCACTACTACCACTACTACTACTACTACTACCACTACTACCACTACCACTACTACTACTACCACCACTACCACTACTACTACCACCACTACCACCACTACTACTACCACCACTACTACTACTACTACTACTACCACCACTACCACTACTACTACCACCACCACCACTACCACTACTACTACCACCACCACTACCACTACTACTACCACCACCACTACCACTACCACCACTACCACTACTACTTCCACCACTACTACTACTACTACCACCACTACCACTACTACTACCACCACTACTACTACTACAACCACTACTACTACCACCACTACCACTACTACTACCACCACTATTATTACTACTACCACTACTACTACCACCACTACCACTACTAGTACCAATACTACTACTACTACTACCACTATTACTACTACCACTACTACCACTATTTCTACTACCACTACTACTACCACCAATACCACTACTACTACCAATACTACTACTACTACCACTACTACCACTACTACTGCTACTACTACTACTACCACCACTACCACTACTACTACCAATAGTACTACTACTACTACTACCACTACTACCACTACTACCACTACTACCCCTACTACTACTACTACTACCACTACAACTACCACAACTACTACTACTACCACTACTACCACCACTACTAGTACTACTACCACTACTACTACTACCACTACTGCTACTACTACTACTACTACTACTACTACTACTACCACTACTACCACTACTACCACTACTACTACCACTACTACCACTACTACTACCACCACTACTACTACCACTACTACAACCACTACTACTACTACCACTACTGCTACTACTACTACTACTACTACTACTACTACTACTACTACTACTACTACCAGGGTTGGGTAGGTTACTTTGGAAATGTAATTAGTTACAGTTACAAAATTGTAATCAGTAACGTAATCAGATTACATTCAGTTACTTTTATATTACTTTACCCTTAAGAGGCATTAGAAGAAGACAAAAATGTACGTTACCAACTGAAAGACATCTATTGCAGGATAAATCAATGTTAAAGTTTACATAGCTGGCCTTATATGGATGTAACATTTTCTTTCTGGGTTGGTTATTTAGGCTTCTTCTAACCCATCACTTTCTACTGCGTATAATAATATGATTAAATTATATATTTACATTAAAAACCAAAGTCGAGCAGAATTCCAGTCATTCCAATAAATCTTATACCCCTTGATCTTTAAGAAAAGGACTTGGAAGTATAGATCGGCCAAATTATTTTACCTGAGCATGACCCCAAAACTAAGGACTTATTAGCCAGCCCTACTCTGTTGTTTGGAGGACTGATTGGGCTCATTGTTTCAAGTTGGAAAATAAATGCTGCGCTCATGGAATGGCATGCTTTGAGCACTACTGAAAAGTGCTATTTACATGTGGAAAATGAATGCCATATGCTGCGTTTGCTATAGGCCTATTGTTTACCTTTTTGTTGGTGTCACTTTGATATCTTGGTAATATGCAGCTGTTTCAATGGTAAATCCACAGATGTAACAATAACAAAATAACTTTGAAGGTTTCTTCAAGTGCAGTCGCAAAACCCCCCGCCTGTGTTTTGCTAAAAAGCTGAGGGATGGGCCTGGAGAAATATAACCACTCTTAGATTAATAGGCAGAGCTATGGAGGCAAGGACTGACCATCCATGAAATCAAACATATTGTTTCAACCATGTTATGACATACAGTGTTTGTTTACATTTATCATGTTTACAAACATTGGAGAAAAACAAGTTTATTTGTTGGGTTCTCATGGATTGTGACAGTTGAACTAAGCTGATGAGGCATTTATAAGTTATATTCTTCAAGAATCAATTGATATACAGTACCAGTCAAAAGTTTGGACACACCTACTCATTCAAGGTTTTTTCTTTATTTTTTACTATTTTCTACATTGTAGAATAATAGTGAAGACATCAAAACTATCAAATAACACGGAGTAACCCCAAAAATATTTTTGATATTTGAGGTTCTTCATAGTAGCCACCCTTTGCCTTGATGACAGCTTTGCACACTCTTTGCATTCTCTCAACCAGCTTTATGAGGTTGTCACCTGGAATGCATTCCAATTAACAGGTGTGCCTTCTTAAAAGTTAAATAGTGGAATTTCTTTCCTTCTTAATGCCTTTGAGCCAATCAGTTGTGTTGTGGCAAGGGAGGGTGGTATACAGAAGAGAGCCCTATTTGGTAAAATTCCAAGTCCCTATTATGGCAAGAACAGCTCAAATATGCAAAGAGAAATGACAATCCATTGTTACTTTATGACATGAAGGGCAGTCAATCTGGAAAATGTAAAAAAAGTTTCTTCAAGTGCAGTCGCAAAAACCATCAAGCGCTGATGAAACTGGCTCTCATGAGGACAGGAAAGGAAGACCCAGAGTTACCTCTACTGCAGAGTATAAATTAATTTGAGTTACCAGTCTCAGAAATTGCAGCCCAAATAAATGCTTTTCAGAGTTCAAGCAACAGACACATCTCAACATCAACTGTTCAGAGGAGACTGTGTGAGTCAGGCCTTCGTGGTCGAATTTCTGCAAAGAAACCACTACTAAAGGACACCAATAATAATAAGAGATTTGCTTGGGCCAAGAAACACAAGCAATGGACATTTTACCTGTGGAAATCTATCCTTTAGTCTGAGGACTCCAAATTTGAAACCGCTGTGTCATTTGTCTTTCAACAGGACAATGACCGAAAACAAACCTCCAGGCTGTGGAAGGGCTATTACTACTATTACTACCACTAGTACTACTACTACTACTATTACTACTACTATTATCACTACTACTACTACTACTACTACTATTACTATTGCTACCACTACTACTACTACTATCACTACTACTACTACTTCTACTAATAATATCACCACCGCTACTATTACTATCACCACTACTACTACCTCTACTACTAGTACTACTACTACTACTACTATTACTACTACTATTACTACTACTATTACTACTACTACTACTACTACTACTATCACTACTATCTCTACTACTACCTCTACTACTAGTACTACTATTACTATTACTACTACTACTATTATCACTACTACTACTACTACTACTACTATTACTATTACTACCACTACTACTACTACTACTACTATCACTACTATCACTACTACTACTACTTCTACTAATACTATCACTACCGCTACTATTACTGTCACCACTACTACTACCTCTACTACTAGTACTACTACTACTACTAGTCCTACTACTACTACTACTACTAGTACTACTACTACTAGTCCTACTACTACTACCTCTACTACTACTATTACTACTACTACTAGTACTACTACTACTACTACTAGTCCTACTACTACTAGTCCTACTACTACTACCTCTACTACTACTATTACTACTACTACTACTACTACTACCTCTACTACTACTACTACTACCTCTACTACTACTACTACTACTACTACTACTACTACTACTACTGCTGTTACTACTACTACTACTACTGCTGTTACTACTACTGCTGTTACTACTACTACTACTACTACTACTACTACTACTACTACTACTACTACTACTACTACTACTACTACTACTACTACTACTACTACTACTACTACTACTACTACTACTACTACTACTACTACTACTACTACTGGAGCGGCAGGGTAGCCTAGTGGTTAGAGCGTTGGACTAGTAACCAAAAGGTTGCAAGTTCAAATCCCCGAGCTGACGAAGTACAAATCTGTCGTTCTGCCCCTGAACAGGCACTTAACTCACTGTTCCTAGGCTGTCATTGAAAATAAGAATTTGTTCTTAACTGACTTGCCTAGTTAAATAAATATCACTGCTACTACTGCTACTACTACTATCACTGCTACTATTACTACTACTACTATGACTATGACTATTACTACTACTACTACTGCTGCTGCTATTACTACAACTACTACTATTACTACTGCTGCTACTACTATCACTACTACTACTACAAATATTACTACTACTACTGCTACTACTACTCCACTAGTATTATCACTAATACTACTGCTGCTGCTACTACTATCTCACTACTACTACTACTGCTGCTACTACTATCACTACTACTACAAATATTACTACTACTACTGCTACTACTACTCCACTAGTATTATCACAACTACTACTACTATTGCGCATCTGCAATAAAGTGAGGATATGCCAAGTCTTATCATTCCTTTGATATGGAATGTGAGGGAGGGGGAGGATGGGTGAGTGGGTGGAGGGAGGGAGGGAGGAAAGGGGGATGGAGAAGCTCATTCATCAAGTCATTACAGGAGGTGGCTCTGGTGGTATTTCAGCCTGTCCGTCACAGGAGGAGGAGAGGACAGGCAGCAACTCCCAGAGGACAGGAGCCTCCCTCTCTCCCTTCCTCCCTGCATCTCTCTGGCTCTGTCTACCTCACTCTCTCTCTCTCTCTCTCTACCTCATCTGTCCTCTTGACTGATTTTACTCTCTCCCCCCCTTTTTTTATTTCTCCATCATACTGTCTTTCCCTTTACCTGCCCTCCCCCTTTCCCCCTTTCTCCATATCTCTCTTCTTCTCCCTCCCCCTTCTCTGTCTCTGTGCTTCCATCTTTCTTTCTCTGTACTTTCCTCCCGGGAGGCAGCTCTTGACTCTCTGATGTCCTTCGCATGCCAAATATGACTATTGACATTTCAATTCAGCTGGGTTTTTCTCCACTCTGCTCTAGGCTGATGCCTTATAGCCGGAGGACATTTACATGTCAATGGGACAGACAAAGAGATCCAGAGCGTGCATGGCCCTGCCTTGACAGTGACTGTATGTGACTGTATGGGTGGACTCTCTAGTAATGAGAAGGGCTTTGTTCACTGGTTGTATGTATTGGGCATACACAACATGTATCCAGACTATTTTTGGTTGACACTATGGTGTGTATATGTTACTGTATTGGCAACACAGTGTGTGCTGTGTTGGTCGTATACATACTCTGTCCTTCTGTCTGTCTCTTTCAGACAGACCAACACCCTCCATAGTGTCTTTGCCGGGGGGAAGGGGGTGAGAGATGGTTAAAAGGGTGAAGAAGTGGATGAAGTGGAGTTGTCCTCCTGTCCTCTCACAAGTGGTTTCCACACGCATGCATCTTCATTTGACGTTCCTGCAATCCTCAGTAATGTGTATTACCTCTCCGATCGGTCCCTCGGTACCAAAATGTCCTGCCTCCTTATGATTATCTACACAGAGATACGTTGCATGTGTAAATGGTCTATTTGGAGAGACTTGGCTGCGGCTCAAGAGAGGAAAAACCCCTCAGCATTGATCTGGAGCTCTGCGTTTGGCCAGGGTTAAGTGTTCACATTCCATTAGGACCATATTTATGCAGGGGTTTGTATAATTAGGCCAGAGTCAATCCCCATTACTGCTTAGCACTATTGAGCAGCTGCTTACTTCAATAAAAATGCATGTCGAATTTAGAGAGGGGAGAGGGAGAGATTGTGTGTGTGTGTGTGTGTATGTACTAGCTAAGTCATGTGAATCAATACACACGATACGTTAAAACCACCCGCCAGTGCTTGGCAATAGGGGCAGAGGACCTTGTGTACGAAAATGCCCCGTCAATCCCAGAATGCACTCTGAAAGCCTAGAAAGCGGTCCTTTCAACGTTTGTCTCTCTCTCCCTGAGGATGTGATCTCTCCTCTCTCCTCTCTTACTGAGCCATCATGGCTTCCCCCTGTTCTCCTTTTCTTTTATCATTCTATTTCTGTTTGTTGTTTTTTCAGTCAAGGCTTTCAAGCCTGGCCCCGGTAACCTTGGAAAGGGCTGCCCTTGGTAACACAGGCGGACAGCCAATCAGGTTACCGTTGCTGTGGCGACCCAGCAAGGACAATTCGAAACCTGGTCATAATGATGTACGTAAGATGCAAAAAACATTTAAATATTTTTATGGTTTTTTGTCAGTGGAGGGTACCTTCAACTCACATGCACTTACACACACACCCTCATGTACTTTGTGCCCCCTCAGATTTTTGGGGGGCATGATGCCCCTGCACGCACACACACACACACACACACACACACACACACACACACACACACACACACACACACACACACACACACACACACACACACACACACACACACACACACACACACACACACACACACACAAAAGCACAGGATGCACAAAGGTGGCACTTAAGGCGTGTGTATCTGCTGTCCAGTACTTTATACGATCCTTTTCAAACAACAAGCCTTCAGGTTCATTGTCCAACGGAACATGTCCTAATGGTACAACTGCAATGCCTCCTGGGAAATGTACAGGGATGTCTTCTGAGACATCATTACTGTGGTCACTTCTAGGAGCAGATTCTGTATTTAGATACAATGGGATCAAGGATAGTAGCAACACCGTCTGGTTGGCAAAGAAATGACAACATCTGGCCTTCAGAAAGTATTCATACCCCTGGACTTTTTCCACATTTTGTTGTGTTACAGCCTGAATTTAGAATGGATTCAATTGAGATGTTGTGTCACTTGCCTACACACAATACCCCATAATGTCAAAGTGGAATTATGTTTTTCACAATGTTTACAAATTAATTAAAAGCTGAATTGTCTGGAGCCAATAAGTATTCAACCCCTTTGTTATGGCAAGCCTAAATAAGTTCTGGAGTAAACATTTGCTTAACAATGTACATAGTAAATTGCATGGACTCACTCTGTGTGTAATAATAGTGTTTAATGTGATTTTTGAATGACTACCTCATCTCTGTACCCCACACATCTGTAAGGTCCCTCAGTCGAGCAGTGAATTTCAAAAACAGATTAAACCGCAACGACCAGGGAGGTTTTCCAATGCCTTGCAAAGAAGGGCCCCTATTGGTAGATGGGTAAAAAAGCAGACATTGAATATCCCTTTTGGCATGGTTAACCTCTTGAGTGTAGGGGGCAGTATTTTGATGTTTGGATGAAAAACGTACCCAAATGAAACTGCCTATTTCTCAGGCCCAGAATCTAGAATATGCATATAATTGTCAGATTACGATAGAAAACACTCTAAAGTTTCCAAAACTGTCAGAATATTGTCTGTGAGTATAACATAACTGATATTGCAGGTGAAAACCTGAGGAAAATCCAACCAGGAAGTGCTGTTTTTCCTGAAACCTCTCTGTTCCATTGCATGCCTTCCCTCCATTTAAAGGGATATCAACCAGATTCATTTTCCTATGGCTTCCACATGGTGTGAACAGTCTTTAGACATAGGTTCAGGCTTTTATTCAGAAAAATGAGCGAGAAAGATCACATCGCGTTATTGGATGGCTGGGTGCCAGAAGAGTTTTGCATGTGTGAGCAGCTTGGAGCAGACATTTTCTCTCTCACTCCTATTGAAAAAGCTACGGTCCGGTTGAAATATTATCGATTCTTTATTGTAAAAACAACCTGAGGATTGATTATAAAAACGTTTGACATGTTTCTACGAACTTTACGGATACTATTTGGAATTGTCGTCTGCCCTGTCGTGACTGCTCGAGCCTGTGGATTTCTGAACATAACGCGCCAACCAAATTGAGGATTTTGGATTTAAAAAGAACCTTTATGGAACAAAAGTAACATTTATTGTGTAACTGGGAGTCTCGTGAGTGCAAACATCCGAAGATCATCAAAGGTAAGCGATTCATTTTATTGCTTCTCTGACTTTCGTGACCAATCTACTTTGCTGCTAGCTGTTTGTAATGTTTGGTCTGCTGAGAGAGATGTTCTAACATAAACGCTTGAATAGCTTTTGCCGAAAAGCTTTTTTGAAATCTGACATGCCAGGTGGATTAACAACAAGCTAAGCTGTGTTTTGCTATATTGCATTTGTGATTTCATGAAATTTAAATATTTTTAGTAATATAATTTGAATTTGGCGCTCTGCAATTCAGCGGATGTTGACGAAAATGAACCCGCTACAGGGATGGGTGCGCCAAGAAGTTAAGTTATTAATTACACTTTATTAATCACTACAAATATACAGGCGTCCTTCCTAACTCAGTTGCCGGAGAGAAAGGAAACTACTCAGGGATTTCATCAAGAGGCCAATGGTGACTTTAAAACAGTTACAGAGTTTAATAGCTGTGATAGGAGAAAACTGAGGATGGATCAACAACATTGTAGTTACTCCACAATACTAACCTAAATGACAAGTGAAAAGAAGGAAGCCTGTACAGAATAAAAATATTCCAAAACATGTATCCTGTTTGCAACAAGGCACTAAAGTAATACTGAAAAAATGTGGTAGTGAAAATTGGGGCAAATCCAATACAATACATTACTGAGTACCACTCTTCATATTTTCAAGCATAGTTGTAGCTGCATCATGTTACGGGTATGCTTGTAATTGTTAAGGACCGGGGAGTTTTTCAGGATAAAAAAAGTACGGAATGGCGCTAAGCACAGGCAAAATCATTGAGGAAAACCTGGTTCCATCTGCTTTCCACCAGACACTGGTGTAACGGTTTTCCTCCTGTTCTGAGGAGGAGTTTGAAGGATCGGACCAATATGCAGCATTCCACATAGCTCACACCTGTACCTTACAGGACTGTTTCGTTTTCATTTCACTCTCTTTGTTATTTTGTTTAGTGTTTATGTTCTAATAAAATAACATGGACATGTACCACGCTGCATATTGGTCCGCAGCAACACAAAACAGAAAACAACTACCCACAACCCATAGTGGGAAAACAGGCTGCCTAAGTATGGTTCTCAATCAGAGACAACGATTGACAGCTGCCTCTGATTGGGAACCAGGCCAGGCCAAAAGCAGAAATACAAAAATAGAACAAAAAACATAGACTGCCCAGCCCAACTCACGCCCTGAACGAACTAAAATAGAGACATACAAAAGGAACTAAGGTCAGGACGTGACAACTGGGAGATGAATTCACCATTCAGCAGGACAATAGCCTAAAACACAAGGACAAATCTACACCGGAGTTGCTTACCAAGAAGACAGTGAATGTTCCTGAGTGGCTGAGTTACAGTTTTGACTTAAATCTACTTGAAAATCTATGGAAATACCTGAAAATAGGTTGTTTAGTAATGATCAACAATCAATGTGACAGAGCTTGAAGAATTTTGAAAAGAATAATGGGCAAGTGTTGCACAATCCAGGTGTAGAAAGCTCTTAGAGACTTATCCAGAAAAACACAACTGAAATCACTGCCAAAGGTGCCTCTACGAAGCATTGACTCAGGGGTGTGAATACTTAGGTAAATTAGATATCTCTGCATTTCATTTTCATTCGTTTTTAAAAATCTAAAAACATGTTTTCACTGTCATTACGGGGCATTGTGTTTAGATGTGTGAGGAAATAAATCTATTTAATCAATTTTGAATTCCACAAAATGTGGAACAAGTCAAGGGGTATGAAGACTTTCTGAAGGCCCTGTAGCTACTCTGTAAGGACAGGCTGATAAGTACAATTACATCTATCTTGCTGACAGAACAGTGAGTGTCTGTAAGCCTTGGTTTAAGTCGGTGTGCCGTTACACTTCTAAAACAGAGTAGACATGCTCATAAATCTACAGGCCTGAGGTATACACGGCTGGGTCTTAGCACTACATGCACTTCACATACAGGTTGGCTATGCGATGCCAGTGAAGTGGTAGAGGTTCATAGCTCACATCTTATTCAGCCTACAACGGGGGATTAGCATCTCAGATCCACCCACAGGTTTAACACTTGGGAATTTTGACACAGATGGAAATGTATGTGTGTACATATTCCACAGCGCTGCCGTGATACTCCGGCTTTCCCATGAAGCACTCTGGCG
>NC_092172.1:36804452-36821952 GCF_045791955.1 Oncorhynchus clarkii lewisi | reverse complement strand
TTCCTACTGTCTGTCACGTTCCTCTCCTACTGTGATTATTTTCCTAGTTTGTACTCTCTGTCTGTCTGTCTCTGTCTGTTTGTCTGTCACTGTCCTTATTTCTTGTGATGGCAACGCATCAGTTACCCTCTGGTCTTGACATGAATGCTCATTCACTTGCCAAACGACACTGATTCAGGGGAAACCCAACTGCACTGCACTGGAACTTTGGACTCACAGTTACAGAGCAAGTGTGATGCGTCCTGCCTCTGAAAAGTCCAGTCCTCTTGACAGAGGCCATAGTGCTCTTACACAACCTACTCCCTCAACTGTGCAAGCAGAGAACCAGAGAGGAGCGAGAGGCTAGATAACCAACTGTGACAGTAGAGAACCAGAGAGGAGAGAGGCTAGATAACCAACTGTGACAGTAGAGAACCAGAGAGGAGAGAGAGGCTAGATAACCAACTGTGACAGTAGAGAGCCAGAGAGGAGAGAGAGGCTAGATAACCAACTGTGACAGTAGAGAACCAGAGAGGAGAGAGAGGCTAGATATCCAACTGTGACAGTAGAGAACCGCAGAGAGGAGAGAGAGGCTAGATAACCAACTGTGACAGTAGAGAACCAGAGAGGAGAGAGAGGCTAGATAACCAACTGTGACAGTAGAGAACCGCAGAGAGGAGAGAGAGGCTAGATAACCAACAGTGACAGTAGAGAACCAGAGAGGAGAGAGAGGCTAGATAACCAACTGTGACAGTAGAGAACCAGAGAGGAGAGAGAGGCTAGATAACCAACTGTGACAGTAGAGAACCAGAGAGGAGAGAGGCTAGATATCCAACTGTAACAGTAGAGAACCGCAGAGAGGAGAGAGGCTAGATAACCAACTGTGACAGTAGAGAACCAGAGAGGTGAAAGAGGCTAGATAACCAACTGTGACAGTAGAGAACCAGAGAGGAGAGAGAGGCTAGATAACCAACTGTGACAGTAGAGAGCCAGAGAGGAGAGAGAGGCTAGATAACCAACTGTGACAGTAGAGAACCAGAGAGGAGAGAGAGGCTAGATATCCAACTGTGACAGTAGAGAACCGCAGAGAGGAGAGAGAGGCTAGATAACCAACTGTGACAGTAGAGAACCAGAGAGGAGAGAGAGGCTAGATATCCAACTGTGACAGTAGAGAACCGCAGAGAGGAGAGAGAGGCTAGATAACCAACTGTGACAGTAGAGAACCAGAGAGGAGAGAGAGGCTAGATAACCAACTGTGACAGTAGAGAACCAGAGAGGAGAGAGAGGCTAGATAACCAACTGTGACAGTAGAGAACCAGAGAGGAGAGAGAGGCTAGATAACCAACTGTGACAGTAGAGAACCAGAGAGGAGAGAGGCTAGATATCCAACTGTAACAGTAGAGAACCGCAGAGAGGAGAGAGGCTAGATAACCAACTGTGACAGTAGAGAACCAGAGAGGTGAAAGAGGCTAGATAACCAACTGTGACAGTAGAGAGCCAGAGAGGAGAGAGAGGCTAGATAACCAACTGTGACAGTAGAGAACCAGAGAGGAGAGAGAGGCTAGATATCCAACTGTGACAGTAGAGAACCGCAGAGAGGAGAGAGAGGCTAGATAACCAACTGTGACAGTAGAGAACCAGAGAGGAGAGAGAGGCTAGATATCCAACTGTGACAGTAGAGAACCGCAGAGAGGAGAGAGAGGCTAGATAACCAACTGTGACAGTAGAGAACCAGAGAGGAGAGAGAGGCTAGATAACCAACAGTGACAGTAGAGAACCAGAGAGGAGAGAGAGGCTAGATAACCAACTGTGACAGTAGAGTACCAGAGAGGAGAAAGAGGCTAGATAACCAACTGTGACAGTAGAGAACCAGAGAGGAGAGAGAGGCTAGATAACCAACTGTGACAGTAGAGAACCAGAGAGGAGAGAGAGGCTAGATAACCAACTGTGACAGTAGAGAACCAGAGAGGAGAGAGAGGCTAGATAACCAACTGTGACAGTAGAGAACCGCAGAGAGGAGAGAGGCTAGATAACCAACTGTGACAGTAGAGAACCAGAGAGGAGAGAGAGGCTAGATAACCAACTGTGACAGTAGAGAACCAGAGAGGAGAGAGAGGCTAGATAACCAACTGTGACAGTAGAGAACCAGAGAGGAGAGAGAGGCTAGATAACCAACTGTGACAGTAGAGAACCAGAGAAGAGAGAGAGGCTAGATAAACAACTGTGGGGTTATCATCCTCAATTAAGTAGCTACCACAGAGAGAGAGACGCAGATCTTCTGTCATCAGAGCCCAGAGGACCAGAGGTGACGCGTTATCTGATATCGAGTGGACCACGTTTACTCCCGGGCCAAGCAGAGATGACACCAACCGTGTCAACCGCAGCAGCTGCTGAGGGATCGGTTGGTGTGTGTGTGTGTGTGTGTGTGTGTGTGTACTCTGGCGCCTTCGGCTGTCATGGGCCAGAACTAAAATCCACAGAATGAACACGCGCCATTAAAACATGGCCGAGGTCTCCATGGTCTGGAATGCCTGAGAATCAGACTTGATACAAGATGATTTACGTACAGAATAAAATGTTTAACATAGTCCTCATACAGTGTATCAGTCCGGGTGTGGTGTGTATCCCCTGGCATTCTCTCATAGGCCTAACCCACTAAATCATACAGTGTATCAGTCCGGGTGTGGTGTGTATCCCCTGGCATTCTCTCATAGGCCTAACCCACTAAATCATACAGTGGATCAGTCCGGGTGTGGTGTGTATCCCCTGGCATTCTCTCATAGGCCTGACCCACTAAATCATACAGTGGATCAGTCCGGGTGTGGTGTGTATCCCCTGGCATTCTCTCATAGGCCTGACCCACTAAATCAGATCATGACGCAGGACTGAAAGTATTCTTTCATGGGCCAGGTGCCAAACCTCCCGCTTTTCCCACTGCGCCCTCATGACCTCACGGTTGGCATGGCGGTTGGCTAAAGCCTCTCCAGACAACACAGCCATACTGCCCTCCCATATGGCTGACATTAGGTCCTGCTGAGATCATTAATAATTGTAATTAATACACGGTAATGAAACACAAGACCAATTGAATTAATCAGCATGAAGAGATGGGATTAATTAAGGCTTGGGGGCTCTGGACTGTACTGCTGTTCATGGTCTGTCTGTCCTGTCTGTCTGTCCTGTCTCTTTGTCCTTCCAGTCTGGTCTGTCCTGTCTGTCTGCCTGTCAGGTCTGGTCTGTTTGTCCTGTCTGGTCTGCCTGTCTTGTCTCGTCTGGTCTGCCTGTCCTATCCGGTCTGTCTATCTGTCTGTCCTGTCTCTCTGTCCTGTCCAGTCCGCCTCTCTGTCCTGTCCAGTCTGTCTCTCTGTCCTGTCCAGTCTGCCTCTCTGTCCTGTCCAGTCTGTCTCTCTGTCCTGTCCAGTCTGCCTCTCTGTCCTGTCCAGTCTGTCTCTCTGTCCTGTCCAGTCTGCCTCTCTGTCCTGTCCAGTCTGTCTCTCTGTCCTGTCCAGTCTGCCTCTCTGTCCTGTCCAGTCTGTCTCTCTGTCCTGTCCAGTCTGTCTCTCTGTCCTGTCCAGTCTGCCTCTCTGTCCTGTCTGTTTGAGCTCAATAGGCCAATTTAAGGTGAGTTCTGTCCCTGTCTTGAATCTTTAGTGCTCTCCTCATCTCCACAGCTTGAACATGTTTTCTGTGTATCACTGGGTGGGGTATATCACTATATCACTAGATATTTTTTAACCTCATGCAATTTACCATTGGTCAACTACAAAACATACAGAATGCTTTATCACGGGTACTGACCAAGACCAGATGGAGAGCACACATTACACCGGTTTTAAGGTCTCTGTACTGTAAAACATACAGAATGCTTTCTCACGGGTACTGACCAAGACCAGACAGAGAGCACACATTACACCGGTTCTAAGCTCTCTGCACTGACTGCCTGTGATTTATAGAATTCATTTTAAGATTCTTCTGGATTTAAAACAAGCCACGATCGTGCAGCTTAATTCATGTCAGACATGCTTTTACGTTCTGTACCCAGTAGGTCCCTCCGGTCCTCTGGCCTTTTAACTCTCCCAAAGCCTAGAACCTAGAGACATGGAGGCAGCCTTTAGTTACTATGCCCCCAGCCTCTGGACCAGCCTGCCAGAGGACCTGGGAGGGGCTGAAACTGTGGACATAAGAGATCTTAAAATACCTTTTCATCTTTGCTTTTCCTCAGGGTGCTTTTTAGTTGTTCATTTTTTATTGGTATTATTTAGTTTTTATCCTCTTATGTTTGGGGTGTAGTAAATATTTCAGATTTTATTCTCATTGTTTTTATTTGTTTTCCCCCTGTGAAGCACATTGTGTTGCATTCCATGTCTGAAATGTTCTGTAGAAATAAATCTGGATTTGATTATAGAGCAAGGTTCACCCCTGTTCTAAATGGATAATTATAAGGGGAAACTGTTTCTAATTGCTAAATGCTAAAGCTGCCAATAAAGTGTAAATGCTTTAGCTGACATGTTAAAAGACAGGCAGGAAGACTATTTGTGTCCACCCCAACGGCAGAGAAAAACACAAGGCCAAATGCAGAATGACCTCCCCTCTCTGGACACTCCTACAGGCATAATTATCCTTCATGTCAATGCCACCACAAATGAACACCATTTGTCACAGCTACGTTACATCATTTGCTAATGTGGAGCTTGCACCATTTGTAGATTCACTTAAAGGAGATGTGTACGGCCACCTTACATCCAGTTGTCAAGGAGGCTGATTGGCATGTAGCTAGGCAACATCCATGACTACCTGTACATGGGAATAACAGGAGATGGAACCTCAGAACAGAACATCAATGAGAAAAGCTATCTATCTATCTATCTATCTATCTATCTATCTATCTATCTATCTCTCTCTGCTCTCTCTCTCTCGCCAACTTTCACACAGGAAATAAGCCCCTTCAATTACATTTAATTTTTCAACCCAGAGATTTTGTCTGCTCCTATCCAAACCTCTTGGTGTCACCTCATAATCTAAATTGAAACAATAAAGAGAATAACACTTGTAAAGAGTGAACTGGTACCACATGTGGGAGATGAGGATATGGAAAGCATAAAGCCACATCTGAGTCAGTGAATGATTTCACAGTGACTCAAACGGTGCCAAATGAACTCCAGATTACAATAATACCACTGGTGGGACAATTAAGACGACATAAACACTGCAGAGCTGGGCACCAAGGTAAGCCTTCTCTCCCTCTGTCTGTCTCTCTCTCTCTTTCACACACACACACACGCGCACACACGCGCACACACACACACACACACACACACACACACACACACACACACACACACACACACACACACACACACACACACACACACACACACACACACACACACACACACACACACACACACACACACACACACACACACACACACCCAGTATTGTACAACTAACCTTGTGGGGAGACACACAATTCAGTCCCATTCAAAATCCTAATATTCCCTAACCCTTAACCCTAGCTCCTAACCCTAACACAAAACGAACCCTAGTTCCTAACCCTAACACGAATTCTAACCTTAACCCTAAACCCCCTAGAAATAGCATTTGACCAAAACGTCCCCAGTTGGTCAAATTTGTTTTAGTAGGGACATCTGTTCCCCACAAGTATAGTTAAAGACATGCACACACACACACACACACACACACACACACACACACACACACGCACACGCACACGCACACACACACACACCATTGACACCCTGGTGGATGGGGATGGTCGGGGTGTTAGACCTTCACCGTGTCTCACCCTGTATCCATCACCGTGGGGCGAAGGCTAACCTGACAAATAGACAATATCACCAGCAGCTGCCAGGGCTAGGATAATTAATAAAGCTGGCAATATGGGGGAGCAATAAAGACTCACACACACACACTCAGACATGGAAAGTAGAAAGGGAGGGGGGAGGGAGAGTGAGGGAGAGAGAGAGAGAGCGAGGGGGAGAGAGAGAGAGAGAGAGAGAGAGAGAGAGAGATAGAGAGAGAAAGAGAGGGAGAGAGGGAGAGAGGGAGGGGGAGAGATGGAAAGAGAGAGAGAGAGACGTAAGAGAGAGAGAGAGGGAGGGAGGGGGGAGAGGTGGAAAGAGAGAGAAAGAGAGGGGAGAGAGAGAGGGAGGGAGGGGGAGAGATGGAAAGAGAGAGAGGGAGGGAGGGGGATGGGATGGAAAGAGAGAGAGAGAGGGAGGGAGGGGGAGAGAGAGAGAGAAAGAGAGGGAGAGAGGGAGAGATGGAAAGAGAGAGAGAGACGGGAGAGAGAGAGAGAGAGAGAGAGAGAGAGAGAGAGGGGGGGGGGTGGAAAGAGAGAGAGAGGGGAGAGAGAGAGGGAGAGAGGGAGGGGGGAGAGATGGAAAGAGAGAGAGGGAGGGAGGGGGAAGGGATGGAAAGAGAGAGAGAGGGAGAGAGGGAGGGTAGAGAGATGGAAAGAGAGTGAATACAACATGTGATGGAGACACACCCCTCAACACCTGCTACAGGCTCTCTGTCATATGTGGGTGGAGTGTACGTACTGTATGAGTGTGTGGAAAGGATGTTTTAGGGGCTGTAGTGTGAGTACATGGAATGGTGTGTTTCCCCTGATGGAGAGACAGCATGTTCCTTAAAGAGAGGAGAGTATGTCACCTGAACCCTGGGGGTGCCTGTGTGTGTTTCACCTGAACCCTGGGGGTGCCTGTGTGTGTGTCACCTGAACCCTGGGGGTGCCTGTGTGTGTGTCACCTGAACCCTGGGGGTGCATGTAGGTGTGTGTGTGTGTGTGTGTGTAAGGGTGGAAAACACTGACATAGAAACGGTTCCTAATTAGGCTGGGATTCATTCCGATCTGCTGTAGATCCGTGCTACAGAGGGCTTGACATTTGAAGGGTAATTTCTAATTGAACCGACATCTGCAGTGTTTACCTTGAATGCAATCTCCACGAACACAGTAACATTGCCTTTAAAGGTGGCGTTGTCGACAAGCGCGATGGGGTTGAATCCCAGCCCTACTTCCCCACAGCTTCATTGAACGAGACAACATGTGTCCTGGTGCACAGCATGGTGTCTGCTGATTAGTGTGTTTACTGTGTACAGATGTGCCCCCCCCCACCACCTCCCCTCCGACTTCCTTTAAAGAACTTCAAAAGGCCCCATGGCGGTGGGCGCATGTTTGCTTGCAGCTTGCCTCTTTAGACAAAGACTATGTGGGCATTAAAGCTCTGAGCTTCATAGAGAAGGAAAAAACCAGGCATTACATGAGCCTTTACACAGTATACATAAAAGTGTCTATGTGCTCTCCCCACTCCCACACAGACATACAGAATGTACACATTACTTCAAACAGACACAACGTGGGTCTTCGCTCATTCCTTCATCTGTGGCGCTATGCTAATATGATTAGCCTGGATTATGGTAATGAGGGACGTGGATTGGGATGGTGCCGGGCGGGATGTTGCGCTCCTCGTTTGGGGAAAGAGTTAATTGGTTAGGCTGCTTTGATGTTCCCGGGGTGGGACTGTACAGTATGTGTGTGGAAGGGGCGTGAGGGGGTTGTGAGATTCTGACTGTTGTGTTGTGTGTTAGCTGGTTCCAAGGAAGAAGGCCCCGGGGTTTGACTCAAGGACTGAAGACTTTTCTGTCGTTCCACCCTCTCTTCTACCCCCCCATCCCTTCACCTGATCAGGGTATTGATGTACACTACCATTCAAAAGTTTGGGGTCACTTAGAAATGTCCTTGTTTTTGAAAGAAAAGCACATTTTTGTCCATTAAAATAACAACATTGATCAGAAATACAGTGTAGACATTGTTAATGTTGTAAATGACTATTGTAGCTGGAAACGGCTGATTGTTTATGGAATATCTACATCGGCGCACAGAGGCCCATTATCAGTAACCATCACTCCTGTGTTCCAATGGCACGTTGTGTTAGCTAATCCAAGTTTATCATTTTAAAAGGCTAATTGATCATTAGAAACCCTTTTGCAATTATGTTAGCACAGCTGAAAACTGTTGTGCTGATTAAAGAACAATAAAACTGGCCTTCTTTAGACTAGTTGAGTATCTGGAGCATCAGCATTTGTGGGTTCAATTACAGGCTCAAAATGGCCAGAAACAAAGACTTTCTGTTAAGCGGAGCGACACAGGGGAACCCAAGAGCAGACTCAGATGAGGAAACAGGGATGAATGAACCAAATATTTATTGTTACACATGGAGATATGGAGTGCAGATCCGGGGAAGCTTGGATGAGTTGCAGAAAAAACAGATGTGGAGACTGAGGTTGGAGTTGGCTGAGTAGAACAGGGTAAACAGGTCCTGAGGGGAATCCAAGGTAGTGTTGGTGAGTGAAATCCAGAGCAAGGTAGTTGGGTGGTGAGATGTGGAATGGGAGATAGGAGCCAGAGACAGAACGGTAAACTGCAATGAGAGGATAAGCAGTGTCAGGCAGGGAAACAGGCACAGCAGAGTAACAGGATCTTGAATAATCATAAATGGCTAGAATCATGAACTGACTGAGCAGAGATTACAAACTGGCAGTGTGGAAGTGGCAGAACTGAGTATTTGTAAAGGTCTTGATTATGGAACGAGTTGCAGCTGGTAGGGAGGGATCTGTTCTGACTCCAGCATACCTGTCTCCAACCACTCAATCACACAGAGAGGGAGCGGGAGAGTGTACAGGGGGAGTAACTGCAGGTCAAGAAGACACCGGATGAACACCAGAGGGCGTAGCAGGAGCAGATGTGACACTTTCTTCTGAAACTCGTCAGTCTATTCTTGTACTGAGAAATGAAGGCTACTCCATGCGAGAAATTGCCAAGAAACGGAAGATCTCGTACAATGCTGTGTACTACTCCCTTCACAGAATCAAATCAAAATCAAATAAAATTTATTTATATAGCCCTTCGTACATCAGCTGATATCTCAAAGTGCTGTACAGAAACCCAGCCTAAAACCCCAAACAGCAAGCAATGCAGGTGTAGAAGCACGGTGGCTAGGAAAAACTCCCTAGAAAGGCCAAAACCTAGGAAGAAACCTAGAGAGGAACCAGGCTATGTGGGGTGGCCAGTCCTCTTCTGGCTGTGCCGGGTGGAGATTATAACAAAACATGGTCAAGATGTTAAAATGTTCATAGATGACCAGCATGGTCGAATAATAATAAGGCAGAATAGTTGAAACTGGAGCAGCAGCACAGTCAGGTGGACTGGGGACAGCAAGGAGTCATCATGTCAGGAATTCCTGGGGCATGGTCCTAGGGAACTGTCCCAGAACAGTTCAAACTGGCCCTAACCAAATTAGAAAGATGAGTGGGAGGCCCCGGTGCACAACTGAGCAAGAGGACAAGTACATTAGTGTGTCTAGTTTGAGAAATTCCTTCACCTGATCAGGCTATTGATGTATAACTCCCCATCACTTCACCTGATCAGGGTATTGATGTATAACTCCCCATCCCTTCACCTGATCAGGCTATTGATGTATAACTCCCCATCACTTCACCTGATCAGGGTATTGATGTATAACTCCCCATCCCGTCACCTGATCAGGCTATTGATGTATAACACCCCATCCCTTCACCTGATCAGGCTATTGATGTATAACTCCCCATCCCTTCACCTGATCAGGCTATTGATGTATAACTCCCCATCACTTCACCTGATCAGGGTATTGATGTATAACTCCCCATCCCGTCACCTGATCAGGCGATTGATGTATAACACCCCATCCCTTCACCTGATCAGGGTATTGATGTATAACTCCCATCCCTTCACCTGATCAGGCTATTGATGTATAACTCCCCATCCCTTCACCTGATCAGGCTATTGATGGGTAACTCCCCATCCCGTCACCTGATCAGGCTATTGATGTATAACCTGGCACTCCTCAACACACCAACTGATCCAAACAGGATTAGAAGATCAAGCTCTAGCAGATATACATACACCCAAATAAACCACAACCATTAGCCCTATGAAACCCTGCATGTCTTTATGTAACGGCGCATAACACTATAAAGACAGACTGCTTGGTTTCATGTGAGAAATAGGATTAGGGCATGACTCGCCCACACAAAGCCCTGAGCGGCTTGGCTGAACCATGGTGGATGTCCTTAAGAGCAGGCATGGTAAACATAAAGACAACACCCCCACAGGACTGTCACAGGACGTCTGACAGTAAGCACAAGTGTCATATAATATACTGCAGCTTCTATTGGCAACTAAACTGGGGGTTGTGAGAATGATGGTATTTCCTGTGACAATTCTGGGTTTCATTGATAGTGTTTTTATATTTGAAAATCAACATTTCTCTGTACATCCAAAGGGATGGATATTTATATAGCCAATGTTAGTCCTGTCTAAAAGTACCCTGGGAGGGGCATAGATTCACCCAAGTAAACCTCTATCATTTCAAACATCCGATTCCAGTGTCTCCATTGAGAAAATAAATAACCATATTCATAATTCACTTCCAGATACAAAATGGCTACAATGACGGATAAACACTGAGCTTCATTTAAAACCACAAATCACTTCAAAAGGCAGGAGAATATTCAGTAGAGCAGACGTCCAGTAATTACCTCAAACCAATTTAAAGCTATTCATACTAGCGTGATTATACAGTGTACATTTTTTATGATTTCAAATGAGGGATAATGACAGTCGTGATGGGGTACTGTATGATTGATCAACAACAAGACAATGCTTCTTAAGTAAAAATCTTGCAATTTTATTTGCATATAAAAGCAGCTAAATATATCACAAGGAACTGAAAGAAAGAGAGCAGACCAACAAGGAGGAAACTAACAGCCAGAGAAACAGAAGAGAGAATTGCTAGAGAAACAGGGTGTAAAGGAGCATTTACAGTTGCAAAGTTGAGACCGCTTTTGGCAACATTTTTTTGTGCTAGCAAGATTGCATTTACACACAGTGCAAAATAAGAAAGAAAGCTATAAAAACAGAAATACTATCAGATGTACAATGGAGAGGACAACTAAACCTTTTTTAGGCAGGTGTGTCGTAAAAGAAAACGCGCCTGTCGGATAGTCAATTGAGTCTTAAACTCAAAACATTTTCTCTCTCATCCATGAACTTCTACCTTAGGGGCCTCCAACTGAGGTCCTGGGCAGGCTTTTGTTCCAGCCCAGCACTAACAAACCTCCATCAAATAAACAACTACATTATATAGTTAGATGTGTGTTCCTGCTGGACTGGAACACAAGCTTCCACCCCAAGAAGCACTCAGAGACCGGAGGAGTTGGAGCCCCCTGCTCGACCCTTACAGTGGGAGTAAGACATGAACATTAAAGAAACGTTTCAAGAACATTTGATGGGAGTGGCAAAGAAACAAGCTAAATCAAATACAGGCGAAGACACAAGAAAGAAAATCCCACCAGGAAGTTTTCAACCAACAACTTTTAGTACAGATCTTTTACAACATGAATACAGTATACACAGTGGGGAGAACAAGTATTTGATACACTGCCGATTTTGCTGGTTTTCCTACTTACAAAGCATGTAGAGGTCTGTAATTTTTATCATAGGTACACTTCAACTGCGAGAGAAGGAATCTAAAACAAAAATCCAGAAAATCACATTGTATTAATTCACATTTTATTGCATGACATAAGTATTTGATACATCAGAAAAGCAGAACTTAATATTTGGTACAGAAACCTTTGTTTGCAATTACAGATATCATCCGTTTCCTGTAGTTCTTGACCAGGTTTGTACACATTGCAGCAGGGATTTTGGCCCACTCCTCCATACAGACCTTCTCCAGATCCTTTAGGTTTCGGGGCTGTCGTCACTGGGCAATACGGACTTTCAGCTCCCTCCAAATATTTCTATTGGGTTCAGGTCTGGAGACTGGCTAGCCCACTCCAGGACCTTGAGATGCTTCTTATGGAGCCACTCTTTAGTTGCCCTGGCTGTGTGTTTCGGGTCGTTGTTATGCTGGAAGACCCAGCCACGACACATCTTCAATTCTCTTACTGAGGGAAGGAGGTTGTTGGCCAAGATCTCGCAATGGTTTTCTTTGAGACTGTGGTCCCAGCTCTCTTCAGGTCATTGACCAGGTCCTGCTGTGTAGTTCTGGGCTGATCCCTCACCTTCCTCATGATCATTGATGCCTCACGAGGTGAGATCTTGCATGGAGCCCCAGACCGAGGGTGATTGACCGTCATCTTGAACTTCTTCCATTTTCTAATAATTGCGCCAACAGTTGTTGCCTTCTCACCAAGCTGCTTGCCTATTGTCCTGTAGCCCATCCCAGCCTTGTGCAGGTCTACAATTTTATCCCTGATGTCCTTACACAGCTCTCTGGTCTTGGCCATTGTGGAGCGGTTGGAGTCTGTTTGATTGAGTGAGTGAACAGGTGTCTTTTATACAGGTAACGAGTTCAAACAGGTGCAGTTAACACAGGTAATGAGTGGAGAACAGGAGGGATTCTTAAAGAAAAACTAACAGGTCTGTGAGAGCCGGAATTCTTACTGGTTGGTAGGTGATCAAGTACTTATGTCATGCAATAAAATGCAAACTAATTACTTAAAAATCATACAACGTGATTTTCTGGATTTTTGTTTTAAATTCCGTCTCTCACCGTTGAAGTGTACTTATGATAAAAAAATTACAGACATGCTTTGTAAGTGGGAAAACCTGCAAAATCAGCAGTGTATCAAATACTTGTTCTCCCCACTGTGTATATATATATATATATATATATATATATATATATATATATAGTAGCTCTCCTCCAGATGTATCAGAATTGCAGACGGTAGATGTTAGATTATCTCAAGCGTATAATTTGATAGATTTCTTTCCCTGCTCTGTGTGGTGTAGTTTGACTGGGTTGATAGACACAAGTTAATAATAAATAAGGTCTTTCTCTGAGCTTGCAGAGAGTGGGGCTCTAGCTGACAACATTAAAGCTAGTTTAAGGCATCGTCCCTGTCAGCCAATCAGAAAGCAGAGTTGTCCAGGAAACAAAATGAAACCAAACACAAAAAACAAGAACGTACAAAATCAACAATGGCATCCAATACCGACGTTTCCAGCAAACACAAACCCCAAAAACGAAGGAAATTGTACAAATTCACAAAGCATCATTTATCTTACAGATCCGACTGCTTTTTCTTCCATAGCAAGATTGTATAACCACTCAGCACCCTATAACCCTACACCCCCCCCCCTATAACCCTACACCCCCCCACCCCCCATCTAACCCCACACCCCCCACACTCTTTCACTTTACAGCTTACAAAATAACAATATTTGAGAGAAACACTTAATATAATTATTTTGACATTATTTGTTAGAAAAAAAAGGTTATTCTGGCCAACCACTCCCCCCCCCTCTTTCACAGGTCATTCTCAGGAGCTGGAGGGGTTGGGCAGGTCGAACACGATTGGGGGGTTGGTGGGCTGGAAGCTGATCGTGCACGTGGACGAGTTGATGAACGTGGTGCAGCCGTCAGTCATGATGCCATACCCTGTGGGGGAAGAACGCATCATCAGCACACGCCACGGGGAAGTCCAATGCATCATCAACATTGGCCATGAAGTGAGAAACCGTATTGTCAAATCGATTCATCAAAACCCCACAGGGTGCGTTTCTTTCTGAGAGACTTCTTTAATTGTCTCTCCTCTGAACTGAGTCTATTCATTTCTACACCTTTAATTAAAAACATAAAGGATGGAATGAGGGAGGGAGGTAGGGAGGGAGGGACTAAGGGATGGAGGTAGGGAGGGACTGAGGGAGAGAGGTAGGGAGGAACTGAGGGATGGAGGTAGGGAGGGACTGAGGGAGAGAGGTAGGGAGGGAGGAAGGGACTGAAGGAGGGAGGTAGGGAGGGAGGGACTGAAGGAGGGAGGTAGGGAGGGAGGGACTGAAGGGGGGAGGTAGGGAAGGAGGAGCTGAGGAAGGGAGTTAGGGAGGGAGGGACTGAGGGAGGGAGGTATGGAGGGACTGAGGGAGGGAGGTATGGACTGAGGGAGGGAGGTAGGGACTGAGGGACTGAGGGACTGAGGGAGGGAGGGACTGAGGGAGGGAGGGACTGAGGGATGGAGGTAGGGAGGGACTGAGGGAGGGAGGGAGGTAGGGACTGAGGGAGGGAGGTCTCCATCGTCTCTGTCTACCCCCATAATGTCTCCAACACCACCACCCCAACCCTGTCTACCCCATAATGTCTCCAACACCACCTCCCCACCCTGTCTACCCCATAATGTCTCCAACACCACCACCCCACCTTGTCTACCCCCATAATGTCTACAACACCACCTCCCCACCCTGTTGACCCCATAATGTCTACAACACCACCTCCCCACCCTGTTGACCCCATAATGTCTCCAACACCACCACCCCAACCCTGTCTACCCCCATAATGCCTCCAACACCACCACCCCACCCTGTCGACCCCATAATGTCTCCAACACCACCACCCCACCCTTTCTACCCCCATAATGTCTCCAGCACCACCTCCCCACCCTGTCGACCCCATAATGTCTCCAACACCACCTCCCCACCCTGTCTACCCCATAATGTCTCCAACACCACCACCCCACCCTGTCTACCCCCATAATGTCTACAACACCACCTCCCCACCCTGTTGACCCCATAATGTCTACAACACCACCTCCCCACCCTGTTGACCCCATAATGTCTCCAACACCACCACCCCAACCCTGTCTACCCCCATAATGCCTCCAACACCACCACCTCACCCTGTCGACCCCATAATGTCTCCAACACCACCACCCCACCCTGTCTACCCCATAATGTCTCCAACACCACCTCCCCCATCCCTGTCTAAGCAGGAGAAAGTACTGAACAGAAACCCATAACAACCCATCTCTCTTTCTCTCTAATCCATCATCCAAGTGCTTCTTCTACCCTGGGTTGTGGTGGGGGGTGTGTGTCTATGGGAGGCATCCTGACTGACCTTCATGTATTCCTCCGAAGGCGTGTAGTTTGGGCCGGACCCTCCTCTGGACCGTGTTGAGCAGCTCCACACAGCCCACCCTCTGCAGCTCCTTAGGAACCCAGTCTCTGAACCCTGAGGAACATGCAAGAAAGACAACAAACCTAGATAAGACAGCAACAATAACCTAGCACAATAGTTACTAGGTAAAGCTATGCACCTTTTATATTTTCCGTAGGTAGTCTTATCCCCAGCCCCTCCCCCTCTCTCCCTTTCCCCATACTCCGGCCCCAGCCCCTCCCCCTCTCTCCCTTTCTCCATACTCTGGCCCCAGCCCCTCTCTCCATACTCCAGCCCCTCCCCCTCTCTCCCTTTCTCCATACTCCGGCCCCAGCCCCTCCCCCTCTCTCCCTTTCTCCATACTCCAACCCCAGCCAATCGTTTCCAGTGTCTGTCACACTGGTGGGAAATCGAGTTTCCATGCAATCAAACAGCACCCGTAGCAGTAGTAGTAGCAGGAGAGGAAGGAAATCTGTCAATAATGCCAGACACAGAATAGAAAGAGGGACAAGAACAACTGTAGCTCAACAAATGTAGCTCAACAACTGTAGCTCAACAACTGAAGCTCAACAACTGAAGCTCAACAACTGAAGCTCAACAACTAAGGAAAACAACTGAAGCTCAACAACTAAGGAAAACAACTGAAGCTCAACAACTAAGGAAAACAACTGAAGCTCAACAACTGAAGCTCAACAACTAAGGAAAACAACTGAAGCTCAACAACTAAGGAAAACAACTGAAGCTCAACAACTAAGGAAAACAACTGAAGCTCAACAACTAAGGAAAACAACTGAAGCTCAACAACTAAGGAAAACAACTGAAGCTCAACAACTAAGGAAAACAACTGAAGCTCAACAACTAAGGAAAACAACTGAAGCTCAACAACTAAGGAAAACAACTGAAGTTCAACAACTAAGGAAAACAACTGAAGCTCAACAACTGAAGCTCAACAACTGAAGCTCAACAACTAAGGAAAACAACTGAAGCTCAACAACTAAGGAAAACAACTGAAGCTCAACAACTAAGGAAAACAACTGAAGCTCAACAACTAAGGAAAACAACTGAAGCTCAACAACTAAGGAAAACAACTGAAGCTCAACAACTAAGGAAAACAACTGAAGCTCAACAACTAAGGAAAACAACTGAAGCTCAACAACTAAGGAAAACAACTGAAGCTCAACAACTAAGGAAAACAACTGAAGCTCAACAACTAAGGAAAACAACTGAAGCTCAACAGCTAAGGAAAACAACTGAAGCTCAACAACTAAGGAAAACAACTGAAGCTCAACAACTGAAGCTCAACAACTAAGGAAAACAACTGAAGCTCAACAACTAAGGAAAACAATTTCATGTTCTACTGAGGGAGTAAACAAAGTTCCACTGTCAAATATAGAACCAGACTGGTTGGGAACATTACAATTCTGCAGGGGAGGAGGGCTAAGATGATTATGCAAAGCTGATGCAGTGTACACACACACACACACGCATACACGCACACGAACGCAACCTAACCTGCTCCGTAATATATTGGGATGGATTTAAATAATGAGGGCAGCCCCATTAGGCATGGTGATGACGGGTTGTGAATGTGATTGGTTAATTGGACTCACCGAGGGGAGGGCAGTGGGTCATGAGGATGTCAATGCCCTCTGGGACTTGGTTCCATTTATCCAGCAGAGACTGGCCCCTAGGCAGGTTGAACCCCCAGCCGTTAAACCACGGGCTCCTACAGGGACACAGACACAACAACATATGACCCTCTAAACCAAATCAAGAAGACAATGTGTAACACATTTAAAACACACACACACACACACACACACACACACACACACACACACACAGAAAATGATTTACACAATTTCCAAACACTAGGCAGCAACTGACTGTATGATCTCCCCAACCCCCTCCCAGACTGAAGCGGTGTGACTGACGTGAGATGGCCCTCCTCAGGCAGAGTGGATCTAACCCTCCCAGACTGAAGCGAGATGGCCCTCCTCAGGCAGAGTGGATCTAACCCTCCCAGACTGAAGCAGTGTGACTGACGTGAGATGGCCCTCCTCAGGCAGAGTGGATCTAATGGTGACAGGCACTGTCTCAGCCTACCCATACACAGACAAAGGACCCCGGCCTCGTTTGACAATGAGCGAGGCATGGAGGGACACAGGGGGTACAAACAGATGAAGAAAGGTAGGGAACAGAGGGGAGGTAAGAGATGGGAGAGGTGATGGCTGAGAAGAGAGGAAGAGAGGAGGGGAGAGATTGGAGCAGAGGCTGGTTGATGAATCGATCGTCCATCTAGCAGTAATGGCAACTGAAAAGTGAGGAAATGACCAAACATCATCGCACATAGGATCTCAGTGGGTTCATGTGAATTCCTTGCTGCACAGACCAAACTATTCTACTAAGAGTCTGTAGTGCAGCAGGATCACAGCTATGTATTACACATTGATCTTGGAAATGGCTGTCCAAAACACAGCCAACAACCAAGAATTTAGTCATCTGGTTTTCACCGTTCTTGT
>NC_092172.1:36794452-36801952 GCF_045791955.1 Oncorhynchus clarkii lewisi | reverse complement strand
GTATCAGAGCTACAGTCTGCATGTGTTCTAGACCAGTGTATGTATCAGAGCCACAGTCTGCATGTGTTCTAGAACAGTGTATGTATCAGAGGTACAGTCTGCATGTGTTCTAGAACAGTGTATGTATCAGAGATACAGTCTGCATGTGTTCTAGAACAGTGTATGTATCAGAGATACAGTCTGCATGTGTTCTAGAACAGTGTATGTATCAGAGCTACAGTCTACATGTGTTCTAGAACAGTGTATGTATCAGAGCCACAGTCTGCATGTGTTCTACAACAGTGTATGTATCAGAGGTACAGTCTGCATGTGTTCTAGACCAGTGTATGTATCAGAGCTACAGTCTGCATGTGTTCTAGAACAGTGTATGTATCAGAGGTACAGTCTGCATGTGTTCTAGAACAGTGTATGTATCAGAGATACAGTCTGCATGTGTTCTAGAACAGTGTATGTATCAGAGATACAGTCTGCATGTGTTCTAGAACAGTGTATGTATCCTGTGTAACTGAGCTAGTGGTTAGTGTGTATCATCATAGTTCTGCATGTATGTGTGTTCTTCATGTTCCCTGCGATCAGACTAGATTCTGGGCCGAGTCTTGCCTTGTCGCTCGCCATCTGGAGAACGTCACCGTGGTAACGACGAAGAGTGTCTGGATGCAGGTTTATAGAAACAGACCTCCAACAAAGAGGAGAGGAGAAACCTTAAAACTCCAAAAACATTCACATTTCTCTACCAAAAACACAAGGACATACAGAAGGAGAAGTGGTAGGATCATAGAGCCAGGGCTGTGGTAGAGGCTCACAGAGCCAGGGCGGTGGTAGAGAGAGCCAGGGCTGTGGTAGAGGATCACAGAGCCAGGGCTGTGGTAGAGGCTCACAGATCCAGGGCTGTGGTAGAGGCTCACAGATCCAGGGCTGTGGTAGAGGCTCACAGAGCCAGGACTGTAGTAGAGAGGCTCACAGAGCCAGGACTGTGGTAGAGAGGCTCACAGAGCCAGGACTGTGGTAGAGAGACTCACAGAGCCAGGGCGGTGGTAGAGAGAGCCAGGGCTGTGGTAGAGGCTCACAGAGCCAGGGCGGTGGTAGAGAGAGCCAGGGCTGTAGTAGAGAGGCTCACAGAGCCAGGGCTGTGGTAGAGAGGCTCACAGAGCCAGGGCGGTGGTAGAGAGAGCCAGGGCTGTGGTAGAGGCTCACAGAGCCAGGGCGGTGGTAGAGAGAGCCAGGGCTGTGGTAGAGAGGCTCACAGAGCCAGGGCGGTGGTAGAGAGAGCCAGGGCTGTGGTAGAGAGGCTCACAGAGCCAGGGCTGTGGTAGAGAGGCTCACAGAGCCAAGACTGGGGTAGAGAGGTTCATAGAGCCAGGACTGTGGTAGAGAGGCTCACAGAGCCAGGACTGTGGTAGAGAGGCTCACAGAGCCAGGACTGTGGTAGAGGCTCACAGAGCCAGGACTGTGGTAGAGAGGCTCACAGAGCCAGGACTGTGGTAGTGGCTCACAGAGCCAGGACTGTGGTAGAGAGGCTCACAGAGACATGACTGTGGTAGAGAGGCTCACAGAGACATGACTGTGGTAGAGAGGCTCACAGAGCCAGGACTGTGGTAGAGGCTCACAGATCCAGGGCTGTGGTAGAGGCTCACAGAGCCAGGACTGTGGTAGAGGCTCACAGAGCCAGGGCTGTGGTAGAGGCTCACAGAGCCAGGGCTGTGGTAGAGGGTCACAGAGCCAGGGCTGTGGTAGAGGCTCACAGAGCCAGGCCTGTGGTAGAGGGTCACAGAACCAGGACTGTGGTAGAGGGTCACAGAACCAGGACTGTGGTAGAGAGGCTCACAGAGCCAGGACTGTGGTAGAGAGGCTCACAGAGCCAGGACTGTGGTAGAGAGACTCATAGAGCCAGGACTGTGGTAAAGGCTCACAAAGCCAAGTCTGTGGTAGAGAGGCTCACAGAGCCAAGACTGGGGTAGAGAGGTTCACAGAGCCAGGACTGTGGTAGAGATGCTCACAGAGCCAGGACTGTGGTAGAGAGGCTCACAGAGCCAGGACTGTGGTTGAGTCTCACGAAGCCAGGACTGTGGTAGAGGCTCACAGAGCCAGGGCTGTGGGAGAGGCTCATAGAGCCAGGAATGTGGTAGAGAGGCTCACAGAGCCAGGACAGTGGTAGAGAGGCTCACAGAGCCAGGACTGTGGTAGAGAGGCTCACATAGCCAGGACTGTGGTAGAGAGGCTCACAGAGCCAGGACAGTGGTAGAGAGGCTCACAGAGCCAGGACTGTGGTAGAGAGGCTCACAGAGCCAGGACTGTGGTAGAGAGGCTCACAGAGCCAGGACTGTGGTAGAGGCTCACAGAGCCAGGGCTGTGGGAGAGGCTCACCGAGCCAGGACTGTGGTAGAGAGGCTCACAGAGCCAGGACTGTGGTAGAGAGGCTCACAGAGCCAGGACTGTGGTAGAGGCTCACAGAGCCAGGGCTGTGGGAGAGGCTCACCGAGCCAGGACTGTGGTAGAGAGGCTCACAGAGCCAGGACTGTGGTAGAGAGGCTCACAGAGCCAGGACTGTGGTAGAGGCTCACAGAGCCAGGACTGTGGTAGAGAGACTCAGAGAGGACTGTGGTAGAGAGGCTCACAGAGCCAGGACTGTGGTAGAGAGGCTCACAGAGACAGGACTGTGGTAGAGGCTCACAGAGCCAGGGCTGTGGGAGAGGCTCACCGAGCCAGGACTGTGGTAGAGAGGCTCACAGAGCCAGGACTGTGGTAGAGAGGCTCACAGAGCCAGGACTGTGGTAGAGAGGCTCACAGAGCCAGGACTGTGGTAGAGAGACTCATAGAGCCAGGACTGTGGTAGAGAGACTCATAGAGCAAGGACTGTGGTAGAGAGACTCATAGAGCCAGGACTGTGGTAGAGAGGCTCACAGAGCCAGGACTGTGGTAGAGAGGCTCACAGAGCCAGGACTGTGGTAGAGAGGCTCACAGAGCCAGGACTGTGGTAGAGAGACTCACAGAGCCAGGACTGTGGTAGAGAGACTCATAGAGCCAGGACTGTGGTAGAGAGACTCATAGAGCCAGGACTGTGGTAGAGAGGCTCACAGAGCCAGGACTGTGGTAGAGAGGCTCACAGAGACATGACTGTGGTAGAGAGGCTCACAGAGCCAGGACTGTGGTAGAGGCTCACAGATCCAGGACTGTGGTAGAGGCTCACAGAGCCAGGACTGTGGTAGAGGCTCACAGATCCAGGGCTGTGGTAGAGGCTCACAGAGCCAGGACTGTGGTAGAGGCTCAAAGAGCCAGGACTGTGGTAGAGAGGCTCACAGAGCCAGGACTGTGGTAGAGGCTCACAGATCCAGGGCTGTGGTAGAGGCTCACAGAGCCAGGACTGTGGTAGAGGCTCACAGAGCCAGGACTGTGGTAGAAGGCGATTCGACGTTCCAAACATATTGCTCACCATACAGTTGAAGTCGGAGGTTTACATACACCTTAGCCAAATACATTCAAACTTTTTCACAATTCCTGACATTTAATCCTAGTAACAAGCGTTTCAAGCGTTTCGGGTAGCAAACAAGCGTTTCGGGTAGCCTTCCATAAGCTTCCCACAATAAGTTGGGTGAATTTTGGCCCATTCCTCCTGACAGAGCTGGTGTAACTGAGTCAGGTTTGTAGGCCTCCTTGCTCGCACACACTTTTTCAGTTCTGCCCACAAATTTTCTATAGGATGGAGGTCAGGGCTTTGTGATGGCCACTCCAATACCTTGACTTTGTTGTACTTAAGCCATTTTGCAACAACTTTGGAAGTATGCTTGGGGTCATTGTCCATTTGGAAGACCCATTTGCGACCAAGCTTTAACTTCCTGACTGATGTCTTGAGATGTTGTTTCAATATATCCACATAATTTTCCTACCTCATGATGCCATATATTTTGTTTAGTGCACCAGTCCCTCCTGCAGCAAAGCACCCCCACAACATGATGCTGCCACCCCCACAACATGATGCTGCCACCCCTGTGCTTCACGGTTGGGATGTTGTTCTTCGGCTTGCAAGCCTCCACCCTTTTCCTCCAAACATAACGATGGTCATTATTGCCAAACAGTTCTATTTTTCTTTCATCAGACCAGAGGACATTTCTCCAAAAAGTACGATCTTTGTCCCCACGTGCAGTTGCAAACAGCAGTCTGGCTTTTTTATGGCGGTTTTGGAGCAGTTGCTTCCTTGCTGAGCGGCCTTTCAGGTTATATCGATATAGGACTCGTTTTACTGTCGATATGGATACTTTTGTACCTGTTTCCTCCAGCATCTTCACAAGGTCCTTTGCTGTTGTTCTGGGATTGATTTGCACTTTTTCGCACCAAAATATGTTCATCTCTAGGAGACAGAACGCGTCTCCGACCTGAGCGGTATGACAGCTGCATCACACCGCTCAGGTAGGCCTTGAAATACATCCACAGGTACACCTCCATTTGACTCAAGTGATGTCAATTAGCCTATCAGAAACTTCTAAAGCCATGACATCATTTTCTGGAATTTTTAAAGCTGTTTAAAGGCACAGTCAACTTAGTGTATGTAAACTTCTGACCCACTGGAATTGTGATACAGTGAAGTATAAGTGAAATAATCTGTCTGTAAACAATTGTTGGAAAAATTACTTGTGTCATGCACAAAGTAGATGTCCTAAC
The DNA here is from genome assembly GCF_045791955.1 of Oncorhynchus clarkii lewisi. Taxonomy (NCBI): domain Eukaryota; kingdom Metazoa; phylum Chordata; class Actinopteri; order Salmoniformes; family Salmonidae; genus Oncorhynchus; species Oncorhynchus clarkii. Next base: position 36,797,296 of record NC_092172.1, on the reverse strand, counting down.
CAACTTGCCAAAACTATAGTTTGTTAACAAGACATTTGTGGAGTGGTTGAAAAACTGGTTTTAATGACTGTATGTAAACTTCCAACTTCAACTGTATGTCTGCTGCAGAGAGACAAGAGAGAGCATAAGAAAATTAGTTTACACCCATCTCAAATAAACGTGCTGTTAACAATTGCCTCCATATTTAAAAAGAAGATGGAGAACAAGCTATGAAGAATAAATAGTGGAGTTCTGGCACCGGTACAGCCAACTAGCGCAAAAATAATATTGTACTATTGTCAAAACGATACAATATATCGTCAAAAATGGTATCCTGATATGTAACTGTATGGATTTTGTTACCGATACCTATCTATACCTATACCTATCTATATCTGTTTGTGATGTGTGAGCTCCAGCTGAACCCAGACATGCCTATCTATACCTGTCTGTATGTGATGTGTCAGCTCCAGCTGAACCCAGACAGGCCTATCTATACCTGTATGTGATGTGTGAGCTCCAGCTGAACCCAGACAGGCCTATCTATATCTGTTTGTGATGTGTGAGCTCCAGCTGAACCCAGACATGCCTATCTATACCTGTCTGTATGTGATGTGTCAGCTCCAGCTGAACCCAGACAGGCCTATCTATACCTGTCTGTATGTGATGTGTGAGCTCCAGCTGAACCCAGACAGGCCTATCTATACCTGTATGTGATGTGTCAGCTCCAGCTGAACCCAGGTAGAAGGGTAGTTGCTCTTAGCGTTTCCTCAGACAAAGCCGTTGGCTGACTGTAAACCAATCAGCTACTTGGAATGGGGCTTAACAAAATGATGTGGACAATAGCACCTTATGAGTGGTACTAGTTCTCCCTGTTGATCACTACAGATATGTTTCTATTCTATTCTGAACATTCCTCTCTGTGTAAGACTGTCTGTTTGATGAGCCCTGTATCGTTTAGCCTTTTCCCAAACCAGGACGGGGGGCACCAGGAAGGAGGTACGACAAAATCCCATTACAAAGACTAAAGCTTGTTACCATAGCAACCTAACGATCGTGTGTTGAATCAACCGGTGAAAGGGTTTCAAGTTGCGGCAGCCAGTCAGACTGAACCCATTTAGCCTCGGATGCCCAACGTCAATATTCAATTAGGCCCACGGACATCATTAGATCTGCGCCAAGTCTCCCCGGACCTGACACTGCTGTTAACCTGTCACCCTCCTCCTCTCCCTCTATCCATCCTCCTCTAACTCTACAGCTATTCTTCTTATGATGTATCTTAACCAGCTTCCCTCCTCCTCCCCCCCTCTATCCTCCTTATCTACTGATATTATGGTTCATCTTAGTCTCTCCCTTCTCCCCCCCCCCAACCATGCCTCTCCTCCTCCCTCTCCCTTCTCCCCCACCTCCCCCCCCTAACCATGCCTCTCATAGTTCTTAACCTGTCTCCATCCATCCCTCTCCTCCTCCCTCTCCCTTGTCTGGACACTACTCTGTCCTGCTTCAGTTAGTCTGGAGGTGGAGTAAGTCAACAGGCAGCCAGGGGGTTCGAGACAGTACTGTCTAAAGTCAACAGACATCTAGACAGAGGTAAGGCAGCCAGGGGGTTAGAGACAGTACTGTCTAAAGTCAACAGACATCTAGACAGAGGTAAGGCAGCCAGGGGGTTAGAGACAGTACTGTCTGAAGTCAACAGACATCTAGACAGAGGTAAGGCAGCCAGGGGGTTAGAGACAGTACTGTCTAAAGTCAACAGACATCTAGACAGAGGTAAGGCAGCCAGGGGGTTAGAGACAGTACTGTCTAAAGTCAACAGACATCTAGACAGAGGTAAGGCAGCCAGGGGGTTAGAGACAGTACTGTCTAAAGTCAACAGACATCTAGACAGAGGTAAGGCAGCCAGGGGGTTAGAGACAGTACTGTCTAAAGTCAACAGACATCTAGACAGAGGTAAGGCAGCCAGGGGGTTAGAGACAGTACTGTCTAAAGTCAACAGACATCTAGACAGAGGTAAGGCAGCCAGGGGGTTAGAGACAGTACTGTCTAAAGTCAACAGACATCTAGACAGAGGTAAGGCAGCCAGGGGGTTAGAGACAGTACTGTCTAAAGTCAACAGACATCTAGACAGAGGTAAGGCAGCCAGGGGGTTAGAGACAGTACTGTCTAAAGTCAACAGAGCTCTAGACAGAGGTAAGGCAGCCAGGAGGTTAGAGACAGTACTGTCTAAAGTCAACAGACATCTAGACAGAGGTAAGGCAGCCAGAGGGTTAGAGACAGTACTGTCTAAAGTCAACAGATATCTAGACAGAGATAAGGCAGCCAGGGGTTAGAGACAGTACTGTCTAAAGTCAACAGACATCTAGACAGAGGTAAGGCAGCCAGGGGGTTAGAGACAGTACTGTCTAAAGTCAACAGACATCTAGACAGAGGTAAGGCAACCAGGGGTTAGAGACAGTACTGTCTAAAGTCAACAGAGATCTAGACAGAGATAAGGCAGCCAGGGGGTTAGAGACAGTACTGTCTAAAGTCAACAGACATCTAGACAGAGGTAAGGCAGCCAGGGGGTTAGAGACAGTACTGTCTAAAGTCAACAGAGATCTAGACAGAGGTAAGGCAGCCAGGGGGTTAGAGACAGTACTGTCTAAAGTCAACAGACATCTAGACAGAGGTAAGGCAGCCAGGGGGTTAGAGACAGTACTGTCTAAAGTCAACAGACATCTAGACAGAGGTAAGGCAGCCAGGGGGTTAGAGCCAGTACTGTCTAAAGTCAACAGAGATCTAGACAGAGATAAGGCAGCCAGGGGGTTAGAGACAGTACTGTCTAAAGTCAACAGACATCTAGACAGAGGTAAGGCAGCCAGGGGG
>NC_092172.1:36739452-36774452 GCF_045791955.1 Oncorhynchus clarkii lewisi | reverse complement strand
TCACTGTGAAATTACCCCATGTGATGCACAACAAAACGATGTACGATCATACGTGATCGCTGTCATACGTGTCATTTCCGGTCACAACTTGCAGACTTGTTTACGTGCTGCTGTGCGTTTTGTTGCTAAACTTACTTTGCTACCTGACAACTTTACATTTTTTACTTTTGAATTACCGTTTATATATTTAGTTTTTCCCACATTCAACTTTTTTTCATTCAACTTTTTCACTCCGGACGCTTTATTTGGACATGGTTTGTCAGGACCTCCACCAGCCGAAGCTAAGCAGTAACATTAACATGATGCTTTATCTGGACATGGTTTGTCAGGACCTCCACCAGCCGAAGCTAAGTAGTAACATTAACATTATGCCTTCTAATTGCAGTCACTGTACTCATAATATACAGGAGAACGATCGCTTTACGGCGAGGATAGCTGTGCTACAAGCCCAGCTTCAGACGCAATCGTTAGGCAAGGTTCATTTCAGTGTAGGAAAGGATGAAACAGTGTCTGTGTCACCAGTAAGTACAGATAGTAACGTTAGTATAAATCCCCTCGCACGGTTCCCGCAGCCGGACAACTTTCTCATGGCTTCTGGAGGGAAATGCTGTAGGAATGCTCAACCGGTGTCGCTCATTAAGCAGCAAGTCGGAGTCAGAGGCCGAGCCTTCTCTGGTCTCTACTCCTCCCGTTACGGGGTCTGAGACGCCGAGCCTTCTCTGGTCTCTACTCCTCCCGTTACGGGGTCTGAGACGCCGAGCCTTCTCTGGTCTCTACTCCTCCCGTTACGGGGTCTGAGACGCCAAAGCCTCCCACCATTAGCTCTGACAAATTGAAAACTCTAGTCATTGGCGACTCCATTACCTGCAGTATTAGACTGCGATCATACACTGTTTACCAGGGGGCAGGGCTACCGACGTTAAGGCTAATCTGAAGATGAAACAGTCAGAGGTCACCAAGCGCAACAATAGCTTCAGCGTGTAAATCAGCTAGAAAGATGTGTCGGCATCGAGTAATTGTCTCTGGCCCCCTCCCAGTTAGGGGGAGTGATGAGCTCTACAGCAGAGTCTCACAACTCAATCGCTGGTTGAAAACTGTTTTCTGCCCCTCCCAAAAAATAGAAGTTGTAGATAATTGGCCCTCTTTCTGGGACTCACCCACAAACAGGACCAAGCATGGCCTGTTGAGGAGTGACGGACTCCATCCTAGCTGGAGGGGTGTTCTCATCTTATCTACGAACATAGACAGGGCTTTAACTCTCCTAGCTCCACAATGAAATAGGGTGCAGGCCAGGCAGCTGGCTGTTAGCCAGCCAGCCTGCCAGCTTAGTGGAGTCTGCCACTAGCACAGTCAGTGTAGTCAGCTCAGCTATCCCCATTGAGACCGTATCTGTGCCTCGACCTAGGTTGGGCAAAACTAAACATGGCGGTGTTCGCCTTAGCAATCTCACTAGAATAAAGACCTCCTCCATTCCTGCCATTGTCGAAAGAGATTGTGATACCTCACATCTCAAAATAGGGCTAATTAATGTTAGATCCCTCCCTTCCAAGGCAGTTATAGTCAATGAACTAATCACTGATCATAATCTTGATGTGATTAGCCTGACTGAAACATGGCTTAAAACTGATGAATTTACTGTGTTAAATGAGGCCTCACCTCCTGGTTACACTATTGACCATATCCCCCCCCCCCACCCATATCGCGCAAAAGCGGAGGTGTTGCTAACATTTACGATAGCAAATTTCAATTTACAAAAAACAAAACAACGTCTTCGTCTTTTGAGCTTCTAGTCATGAAATCTATCCAGCCTACTCAATCACTTTTTATAGCTACTGTTTACAGGCCTCCTGGGCCATATACAGCGTTCCTCACTTAGTTCCCTGAATTCCTATCAGACCTTGTAGTCATAGCAGATAATATTCAAATTTTTGGTGACTTTAATATTCACATGGAAAAGTCCACAGACCCACTCCAAAAGGCTTTCGGAGCCATCATCGACTCAGTGGGTTTTGTCCAACATGTCTCTGGACCTACTCACTGCCACAGTCATACTCTGGACCTAGTTTGTCCCATGGAATAAATGTTGTGGATCTTAAAGTTTTTCCTCATAATCCTGGACTATCGGACCACCATTTTATTACGTTTACAATCGCAACAAATAATCTGCTCAGACCCCAACCAAGAAGCATCAAATGTCGTGCTATAAATTCTCAGACAACCCAAAGATTCCTTGATGCCCTTCCAGACTCCCTCTCTCTACCCAAGGACGTAAGAGGACAAAAATCAGTTAACCACCTAACTGAGGAACTCAATTTAACCTTGTGCAATACCCAAGATGCAGTTGCACCCCTAAAAACTAAACACATTTGTCATAAGAAACTAGCTCCCCGGGCCTCTAAATCCTCAAGCAGCATACTGGACCCTATTCCAACTAAACTACTGAAAGACCTGCTTCCTGTGCTTGGCCCTCCTATGTTGAACATAATAAATGGCTCTCTATCCACCGGATGTGTACTAAACTCACTAAAAGTGGCAGTAATAAAGCCTCTCTTGAAAAAGCCAAACCTTGACCCAGAAAATATAAAAAACTATCGGCCTATATCGGATCTTCCATTCCTCTCAACATTTTTAGAAAAATCTGTTGCACAGCAACTCACTGCCTTCCTGAAGACAAACAATGTAAACAAAATGCTTCAGTCTGGTATTAGACCCCATCATATCACTGAGACTGCACTTCTGAAGGTGGTAAATTACCTTTTAACGGCATCAGACCGAGGCTCTGCATCTGTCCTCGTGCTCCTAAACCTTAGTGCTGCTTTTGATACCATCGATCACCACATTCTTTTGGAGAGATTGGAAACCCAAATTGGTCTACACGGACAAGTTCTGACCTGGTTTAGATCTTATCTGTCGGAAAGATATCAGTTTGTCTCTGTGAATGGTTTGTCCTCTGACAAATCAAATGTAAATTTTGGTGTTCCTCAAGGTTCCATTTCAGGACCACTATTGTTTTCACGATATAAATTAACCTCTTGGGGATTGCCCTTGCTGGAAGCCTGTGTATCAGACATAAGGAAGTGGATGGCTGCAAACGTTCTACTTTTAAACTCGGACAAAACAGAGATGCTTGTTCTAGGTCCAAAGAAACAAAGAGATCTTCTGTTGAATCTGACAATTAATCTTGATGGTTGTACAGTCGTCTCAAATAAAATTATGAAGGACCTTGGCGTTACTCTGGACCCTGATCTCTCCTTTGACGAACATATCAAGACTGTTTCAAGCACAGCTTTTTTCCATTTACATAACATTGCAAAATTCAGACATTTTCTGTCCAAAAAATGATGCAGAAAAATGAATCCATGCTTTTGTTACTTCTAGGTTAGACTACTGCAATGCTCTACTTTCCGGCTACCTGGATAAAGCACTAAATAAAATTCAGTTAGTGCTAAATACGGCTGCTAGAATCCTGACTAGAACCCCAAAATTTGTGCTAGCCTCCCTACACTGGCTTCCTGTTAAGGCAAGGGCTGATTTCAAGGTTTTACTGCTAACCGACAAAGCATTACATGGGCTTGCTCCTACCTATCTTTCCGATTTGGTCCTGCCGTACATACCTACACGTACGCTGCGGTCACAAGACGCAGGCCTCCTAATTGTCCCTAGAATTTCTAAGCAAACAGCTAGAGGCAGGGCTTTCTCCTACAGAGCTCAATTTTATGGAATGGTCTGCCAGCCCATGTGAGAGACGCAGACTCGGTCTCAACCTTTAAGTCTTTATTGAAGACTCATCTCTTCAGTAGGTCCTATGATTGAGTGTAGTCTGGCCCAGGAGTGTGAAGGTGAACGGAAAGGCACTGGAGCAACGAACCGCCCTTGCTGTCTCTGCCTGGCCGGTTCCTCTCTCTCCACTGGGATTCTCTGCCTCAAACCCTATTACAGGGGCTGAGTTCCTGGCTTACTGGTGCTCTTCCATGCCGTCCGTAGGAGGGGTGCATCACTTGAGTGGGTTGAGTCACTGACGTGGTCTGCCTGTCTGGGTTGGCGCCCCCCCTTGGGTTGTGCCGTGGTGGAGATCTTTGTGGGCTAAACTCGGCCTTGTCTCAGGATGGTAAGTTGGTGATTGAAGATATCCCTCTAGTGGTGTGGGGGCTGTGCTTTGGCAAAGTGGGTGGGGTTATATCCTGCCTGTTTGGCCATGTCCGGGGGTATCATCGGATGGGGCCACAGTGTCTCCTGACCCCTCCTGTCTCAGCCTCCAGTATTTATGCTGCAGTAGTTTATGTGTCGGGGGCTAGGGTCCGTCTGTTATATCTGTAGTACTTCTCCTGTCTTATCCGGTGTCCTGTGTGAAATTAAGTATGTTCTCTCTAATTCTCTCTTTCTCTCTCTCTGAGGACCTGAGCCCTAGGACCATGCCTCAGGACTACCTGGCATGATGACTCCTTGTTGTCCCCAGTCCACCTGGCCGTGCTGCTGCTCCAGTTTCAACTGTTCTGCCTGCGGCTATGGATCCCTGACATGTTCACTGTGATTACTATTATTTGACCATACTGGTCATTTATGAACATTTGAACATCTTGGCCATGTTCTGTTATAATCTCCACCCGATGTAAGAAGGGCTATATAAATAAATATGATTTGATTTGTACGACAGACAGATACAGAGAGTGAGCAACATACACTACAACTGAAACAATACCATACACTACAACTGAAACACCATACACTACAACTGAAACAACAACATACACTACAACTGAAACACCATACACTACAACTGAAACATCATACACTACAACTGAAACAACAGCATACACTACAACTGAAACAACACCATACACTACAACTGAAACAACACCATATACTACAACTGAAACAACACCATACACTACAACTGAAACAACATTCACTACAACTGAAACAACACCATACACTACACTACAACTGAAACACCAACATACACTACAACTGAAACAACAATATACAGTACAACTGAAACAACACCATACACTACAACTGAAACAACAACATACACTACAACTGAAACAACACCATACACTACAACTGAAACACCAACATACACTACAACTCAAACAACATACACTACAACTGAAACAACATACACTACAACTGAAACAACACCATACACTACAACTGAAACACCAACATACACTACAACTGAAACAACATACACTACAACTGAAACAACACCATATACTACAACTGAAACACGTGACACAGACATACACATTTAGTTTCTACTGAACTTAGCTTGGCATCTACATAAATGAGCCTTGATGAATACCTCTAGGAAGCATGACACATATGAGACTATATGAGCCCTGATGAATACCTCTAGGAAGCATGACACCAACATGAGACCATATGAGCCTTGATGAATACCTCTAGGAAGCATGACACCAACATGAGACCATATGAGCCCTGATGAATACCTCTAGGAAGCATGACACCAACGTGAGACTATGAGCCGAGGGGTGGGGAGTGGAAGGTATCAGAGTATGAGAACCAATGAGAACCAGCCTTCCTATCTGTACCAGGTTGTGTAGAGAGGGCTAGAACGACTTCCGCTGGTCACCTCTAAAGATATGGGGAGCCTTGTCTCTGCCACCTGCGTTGTGTGTGTGTGTGTGTTGCTGTGTGTCTCTGTGTGTGAGAGAGAGAGAGGAAGGAAGCGATCAGGACTATCACTGAGGAACAGACCAGTGTGGAGGGGCTGGCCTTCGGTTTATACACCTGCTTCACACTGTGATTGATGGCTTGGTATACATCATCCTTACCTCTCTGCAGGGAGGGAGAAAGAGAGAGACAGAGAGGAGAAGGAGACTGAACGGAAGCTATCCTATCCAGTCAGTGCAATCCCTAACAATCCATACACCGCTAAAGGCCATTGTCTTAGTCTCACAATCACTCACTGTCCCAAGGCTAACCTTGCCAGTAGCCCACGATAACCTTACACTGGATTCTCTGGGTCTTCCATAAGAAGTGAATCTACTGAGTTACAGAGGGAACACTTACAGATATTGGATTTTAATTTGACCAGTTTCTCACAGCAGGAAAATAACCCTGCAGCAACAGGAAATGTGAATTATTGTGTGGATTAAAATTAATGGACATTTTTGTAGGGGTTGATACATTTTTTGTTAGGTCAAATCAAGTCTGACATTTTAAAGTGAAAATTACAAACGTTAGAAGTCTTTTTAAACCTAAAATACGCTACAGGTTTGCTTTTCCTGATGTGCAGAGCATTTCTTGAAACATCAGGGTGATCAAATTAAGAGTCTACATCTGTACTTTTAGAGAGACGGGATATGTGACAACTGACACTTCTTCAGGATAGTTTGAATATCTCTCCTTTCCACACCTAGACCAAGCAACACAACCAACCGTTCTCATTCACACCTAGACCAAGCAACACAACCAACCATTTTCTGAACCCTCAAATTAATGTCTTTCTCTTTCCACACCTAGACCAAGCAACACAACGAACCATCTTCTGAACCCTCAAATGAATAATTCATGTCTTTCTCTTTCTGTAGTCTTAACAACTGACAAGAAAAGTATTGAGAAAGAAGAGTTTGTGTGTGCTCTTCGCCCATCATACCCCTCACCCAATGCACTTAGCATCTGTCCTGCCTTGTTGTCACTGATGCCTTTACTTATTTATCCCTGCTTTTATTTCTGGTGGGCTTTCAGCTGCGCCAGCACTTAGTCAGGTGACCTTTCCCCACCCAGCTCCAATGAGAATAATGGCCTCGGCAGTAGGTACACACTGAGCACCAATTTATGCCATGAAATAAATAGTTAAAAGGTAGCTAGTTAGCTAATGCAGTGTGGAGGGTAGCATAGCCTAGCTGTCTGGGACAGGGGATGGTAGCATAGCCTAGCTGTCTGGGACAGGGGATGGTAGCATAGCCTAGCTGTCTGGGACAGGGGATGGTAGCATAGCCTAGCTGTCTGGGACAGGGGATGGTAGCATAGCCTAGCTGTCTGGGACAGGGGGTGGTAGTGTAGTCTAGCTGTCTGGGACAGGGGATGGTAGTGTAGCCTAGCTGTCTGGGACAGGGGGTGGTAGCATAGCCTAGCTGTCTGGGACAGGGGATGGTAGCATAGCCTAGCTGTCTGGGACAGGGGATGGTAGCATAGCCTAGCTGTCTGGGACAGGGGGTGGTAGTGTAGTCTAGCTGTCTGGGACAGGGGGGTAGTGTAGTCTAGCTGTCTGGGACAGGGGATGGTAGTGTAGTCTAGCTGTCTGGGACAGGGGATGGTAGTGTAGTCTAGCTGTCTGGGACAGGGGGTGGTAGTGTAGTCTAGCTGTCTGGGACAGGGGATGGTAGCATAGCCTAGCTGTCTGGGACAGGGGATGGTAGTGTAGTCTAGCTGTCTGGGACAGGGGGTGGTAGTGTAGTCTAGCTGTCTGGGACAGGGGATGGTAGCATAGCCTAGCTGTCTGGGACAGGGGTTGGAGCATAGCCTAACTGTCTGGGACAGGGGGTGGTAGTGGAGTCTAGCTGTCTGGGACAGGGGGTGGTAGTGTAGTCTAGCTGTCTGGGACAGGGGATGGTAGCATAGCCTAGCTGTCTGGGACAGGGGATGGAGCATAGCCTAACTGTCTGGGACAGGGGGTGGTAGTGTAGCCTAGCTGTCTGGGACAGGGGATGGTAGTGTAGTCTAGCTGTCTGGGACAGGGGATGGTAGCATAGCCTAGCTGTCTGGGACAGGGGGTGGTAGTGTAGTCTAGCTGTCTGGGACTGGGGATGGTAGTGTAGTTTAGCTGTCTGGGACAGGGGGTGGTAGTGTAGTCTAGCTGTCTGGGACAGGGGGGTAGTGTAGTCTAGCTGTCTGGGACAGGGGATGGTAGTGTAGTTTAGCTGTCTGGGACAGGGGGTGGTAGTGTAGTCTAGCTGTCTGGGACAGGGGGTGGTAGTGTAGTTTAGCTGTCTGGGACAGGGGATGGTAGCATAGCCTAGCTGTCTGGGACAGGGGGTGGTAGTGTAGTTTAGCTGTCTGGGACAAGGGATGGTAGTGTAGTCTAGCTGTCTGGGACAGGGGGGTGGTAGTGTAGTCTAGCTGTCTGGGACAGGGTTGGTAGTGTAGTCTAGCTGTCTGGGACAGGGTTGGTAGTGTAGTGTAGCTGTCTGGGACAGGGGTTGGTAGTGTAGTCTAGCTGTCTGGGACAGGGTTGGTAGTGTAGTGTAGCTGTCTGGGACAGGGGTTGGTAGTGTAGTCTAGCTGTCTGGGACAGGGATTGGTAGTGTAGTCTAGCTGTCTGGGACAGGGGATGGTAGCATAGCCTAGCCGTCTGGGACAGGGGTTGGTAGTGTAGTCTAGCTGTCTGGGACAGGGGGTATTAGCATAGCCTAGCCGTCTGGGACAGGGGGTGTCCTGAGATATTAAAATATTTATCCTCTGGTAGCGTGAGGCCCAGCATGGGGCGAACATCAAGAAGGATTCCTGCTGGGCCGGGGGACCTGTCACGGTATACACACACATGCGAGCGTGTGAATAAATGCATACACACAAATGCACATATACAGATAAGCAAACACATGGACACACAGACGCACACGTACACAAATAAGCACACAACCAGGTACATTCAAAAGCACACACAGAGACACACACTAATAACCACCACCACACAAACACAGATGTCAGAAACACACACACACTGACTGAGCCCCCACAGACACAAACTAAAACCCCTCGCCACACACACACACACACACACACACACACACACACACACACACACACACACACACACACACACACAGAAACAAACAAAAGGATTCTAACATTCAACAGAGCTGTGGGGTATTGGGGGAACACCCACTACACCCAACGTGATGGAGCAGACTGGGGAGTGTGGGGCTTCTGTCCTGCCTCTGTAGGTAGCCTCGGGCTGGGGTACGGAGAGGGAGAGGAGGGGGGTTAGAGGTGCTGTCCCTGGATCATCTCCACACTACACACTGTACCCACACTGAGCAGTGAGACATATTGGGCTCAGTGCCAAGGCACTATGATTGTGTTTTGTATCTCTGCTCGCCTCCCAAGCAGCCCCCCCATCCATTTACTAGACATGTGACTAACCTACGGCACCATTAGCCACTAGCTAGCACCTGCCCCGTCACTAAGCTATTTATTAGACATGTGACTTACCTACGGCACCATTAGCCACTAGCTAGCACCTGCCCCGTCACTAAGCTATTTATTAGACATGTGACTAACCTATGGCACCATTAGCCACTAGCTAGCACCTGCCCCGTCACTAAGCTATTTATTAGACATGTGACTAACCTATGGCACCATTAGCCACTAGCTAGCACCTGCCCCGTCACTAAGCTATTTATTAGACATGTGACTAACCTACGGCACCATTAGCCACTAGCTAGCACCTGCCCCGTCACTAAGCTATTTATTAGACATGTGACTAACCTACGGCACCATTAGCCACTAGCTAGCACCTGCCCTGTCACTAAGCAATTTATTAGACATGTGACTAACCTATGGCACCATTAGCCACTAGCTAGCACCTACCCCGTCACTAAGCTATTTATTAGACATGTGACTAACCTACGGCACCATTAGCCACTAGCTAGCACCTGCCCTGTCACTAAGCTATTTATTAGACATGTGACTAACCTACGGCACCATTAGCCACTAGCTAGCACCTGCCCCGTCACTAAGCTATTTATTAGACATGTGACTAACCTACGGCACCATTAGCCACTAGCTAGCACCTGCCCTGTCACTAAGCTATTTATTAGACATGTGACTAACCTACGGCACCATTAGCCACTAGCTAGCACCTGCCCTGTCACTAAGCTATTTATTTGACATGTGACTAACCTACGGCACCATTAGCCAATTCTCTGGGTACAAGGGGGGTGTGACCCTGTTTCTAGCCTCTGGTACATCATGCTCTACCATCATAAGAGACCTGTACGTCAGCAGCTGGCCTGGTAAGTCATGCTCTACCATCATAGAGACCTGTACGTCAGCAGCTGGCCTGGTAAGTCATGCTCTACCATCATAGAGACCTGTACGTCAGCAGCTGGCCTGGTAAGTCATGCTCTACCATCATAAGAGACCTGTACGTCAGCAGCTGGCCTGGTAAGTCATGCTCTACCATCATAGAGACCTGTACGTCAGCAGCTGGCCTGGTAAGTCATGCTCTACCATCATAGAGACCTGTACGTCAGCAGCTGGCCTGGTAAGTCATGCTCTACCATCATAAGAGACCTGTACGTCAGCAGCTGGCCTGGTAAGTCATGCTCTACCATCATAGAGACCTGTACGTCAGCAGCTGGCCTGGTAAGTCATGCTCTACCATCATAGAGACCTGTACGTCGGCAGCTGGCCTGGTAAGTCATGCTCTACCATCATAGAGACCTGTACGTCAGCAGCTGGCCTGGTAAGTCATGCTCTACCATCATAGAGACCTGTACGTCGGCAGCTGGCATGGTAAGTCATGCTCTACCATCATAGAGACCTGTACGTCAGCAGCTGGCATGGTAAGTCATGCTCTACCATCATAGAGACCTGTACGTCAGCAGCTGGCCTGGTAAGTCATGGTTTACCATCATAGAGACCTGTACGTCGGCAGCTGGCATGGTAAGTCATGCTCTACCATCATAGAGACCTGTACGTCAGCAGCTGGCATGGTAAGTCATGCTCTACCATCATAGAGACCTGTACGTCAGCAGCTGGCCTGGTAAGTCATGGTTTACCATCATAGAGACCTGTATGTCGGCAGCTGGCCTAGTAAGTCATGGAGGGAGGCAGGGAGACAGTGTGTTTACTCAGTGACATCATCCCAGGGCTTGTATTAATAATTGAGCCACTTAGCATGCAGTGGTGCCGGGCGCAGCAGCGCTGTTGGTTTCACAGGTCATTACATTTACACTGCTGCCCTAATGTTCATTACAGCAGGCTGGGTCTCAACCCCCTCTCCTGCTTCACCTTCTTCTCTCTAACGTTCTGCACATTCTCTCTTTTCACTAATCCCTTACTCTCTATCCCTGTTCTTTCTACCCTCTCTTTCCATCACCCCCCTTCTCTCCATTATTCTCTCTCTCTCTCTAATCGGGTGGTTCATCAGGGCAGTAAAATAAACATGTGAAGGTGCTTCCTCTCACGACTGGTGGTCTCAGAGGCTAGCCTCCCCACAGTGCCAGCAAACACACACACACATAAGCACACACACACACACACACACACACACACACACACACACACACACACACACACACACACACACACACACACACACACACACACACACACACACACACACACACACACACACACACACACACACACACACACACACACACACACACACATTCTATTCATTCACACAATAATGTTACTATCCTTGTAGGGACCAAACAATTGATTCCCACTCAAACAATTGATTCCCACTCCCTAACCCCTAAACCTAATGCTAACTCCTATCCCTAAATCTAACCCCTAAACCTAATCCCTAAACCTAACCCTAATTCTAACCCTAAACCTAATCCTAACCCCTAACCCTAATTCTAACCCTAAACCTAACCCCTAAGCCTAGAATAGCCTTTTTCCTTGTGGGGACCGGCGAAATGTCCTCAAATGTTTCCCTGTTTTACTATCCTTGTGATGATTTCTGGTCCCCACAAGGACAGTAAAACCAAAACACACACACCCCACTGCTTTCATCCACTGCTGCCGCACCACACCAGCGCAATGCGCCAAACCCCGGGGGCGGCTTTAATGGACGGACCGTGTGGGGGGGCACATTTAACATGCGCACACAGTGTAAACAAACAGCAGCTCTATTCTCAGTGTGAGCTGTGCCGCTCTGAGCCATAACAACAGCAAGGTCCCACAGGCCTCAGCCCTGAACGGATACCCCCATTGTTCCTTAATGCTGCTGATTACTTTCACCAAGATAGTCCTTAAGGAGAACTGAAACACTTAACGAAAACAAGAGAGGAAACATTGTGTTTAATTGGAATAGCAGGATGTAGGTACTGTATAGACTGACTGCAGAGTCTAGGGAGAGAGAAATACAGGTCTCTCTAAACAGAGAGCAGAGAAACTGGAGAAACGCTTTCCAGCTAAACGACTTGTAGGAAAAGCTGGTTCAAATAAACGCAGGTCTTTCTAAACAACCTCCTTGTATGGAGAAGACCCCATCCAACTAAATATTATCATCCAAGACTGGTAGCAAATCTCTCAGACATCCATTATGTCCATGTGCTGGACTGTGTTGCTGAATCTACTGTTCCCTTTGCCCAGCCCTGGTGTATGTCTCCCTGTGTGTGTGTTGCTATTCCTAGCCTAGGCTGGGACTGTGTGTGTGTGTGTGTTGCTATTCCTAGCCTAGGCTGGGTCTGTGTGTGTTGCTGTTCCTATCCTAGGCTGGGTCTGTGTGTGTTGCTGTTCCTAGCCTAGGCTGATTCTGTGTGTGTGTGTGTGTGTGTGTGTGTGTGTTGCTATTCCTAGCCTAGGCTGGGTCTGTGTGTGTTGCTGTTCCTAGCCTAGGCTGGGTCTGTGTGTGTTGCTGTTCCTAGCCTAGGCTGATTCTGTGTGTGTGTGTGTGTGTTGCTATTCCTAGCCTATGCTGGGTCTGTGTGTGTTGCTGTTCCTATCCTAGGCTGGGTCTGTGTGTGTTGCTGTTCCTAGCCTAGGCTGATTCTGTGTGTGTGTGTGTGTGTGTGTGTGTGTTGCTATTCCTAGCCTAGGCTGGGTCTGTGTGTGTTGCTGTTCCTAGCCTAGGCTGGGTCTGTGTGTGTTGCTGTTCCTATCCTAGGCTGGGTCTGGGTGGGTGTGGGTGTGTGTGTGTGTGTGTGTGTGTGTGTGTGTGTTGCTGTTCCAAGGCTATGCTGGGTCTGTGTGTGTGTGTGTTGCTGTTCCTATCCTAGGCTGGGTCTGTGAGTGTGTGTGTGTGTGTTGCTATTCCTATCCTAGACTGGGTCTGAGTGTGTGTGTGTTGCTGTTCCTATCCTAGGCTGGGTCTGTCTGTGTGTGTTGCTGTTCCTATCCTAGGCTGGGTCTCTGGAGAGCGTATAGGGGACGTGTCTCACTAATTTATGTCGACACGACCATCGCTCCCGCCAGTCTAGGGGCAAAGGTCACCACGCAATCACTGACACGAGCAGGTAGCCAGCCGGTGTCTGTCCAGGGAGCTGAAAGACGCTCCCCCCCCCCCCCCCCCCCCCCCCCTTCTGCTAGTATCTTCCCGCTCTCTCTCTGCCTCCTTCCGTATCAAGCTTGTTCTTCACTTCTCTCAGGTAGTCTGTAGAGAGAACGCAAAAACACGCAAGACCCCCCCCACCGCCCCAGTTTTAGTCTCCATCTCCCCTTTTCTCCATCCTCCTTCGTTTCTCTCCTCCCCTCCCCCACTCCTCTCCCCCGCTCCTTGTGAACTGAAAAGGAGCGATTGAGTCTGTTTCTTCTCTCAGCGCTCTGTCTGTCAGGGGAAATGGTCTCCACATCATTCATCCACTGAGGAGGGAAAGAATAGACCTGGAATAGAAAGGGAAATAAAGAGAGGAAGTGGAGGAAGAGGAAGGGCTCTTAACCAGGAGGACGAGGGTGTCTATAGGAAGCATGTGCTTCTGAGGCCTTTGAATAAGACGGGAGAACAAGAATAGTCTAAACAAACAGGGTCAATACCAGGGTTCAACTGTTTATATTTACCACTATCCATGTTATTGACAAGCACTCCTGTTAGAAAGCTGCCATGAATGCCTTGTTGATTTTCTCTTTTCATGAAGAAATAAACTAAACGACCTTCCACTCAACAGCCGTGTTGTGCAGTGTGCTACACTTCAGACACCAGAAACCTGACGACTGATTAGAGAACAGTTAAATAAATAAAATTGATTAGAGAATAGTTAAATAAATAAGATTGATTAGAGAACAGTTAAATAAAGAAGACTGATTAGAGAACAGTTAAATAAAGAAGACTGATTAGAGAACAGTTAAATAAATATGACTGATTAGAGAACAGTTAAATAAATAAGACTAATTAGACAATAGTTAAATAAATAAGACTAATTAGACAATAGTTAAATAAATAAGACTAATTAGAGAATAGTTAAATAAATAAATATGACTGATTAGAGAACAGTTAAATAAATATGACTGATTAGAGAACAGTTAAATAAATATGACTGATTAGAGAACAGTTAAATAAATATGACTGATTAGAGAACAGTTAAATAAATATGACTGATTAGAGAACAGTTAAATAAATATGACTGATTAGAGAACAGTTAAATAAATAAATATGACTGATTAGAGAACAGTTAAATAAATATGACTGATTAGAGAACAGTTAAATAAATAAATATGACTGATCAGAGAACAGTTAAATAAATAAATATGACTGATTAGAGAACAGTTAAATAAATAAATATGACTGATTAGAGAATAGTTAAATAAATAAATATGACTGATTAGAGAATAGTTAAATAAATAAATATGACTGATTAGAGAACAGTTAAATAAATAAATATGACTGATTAGAGAACAGTTAAATAAATATGACTGATTAGAGAACAGTTAAATAAATATGACTGATTAGAGAATAGTTAAATAAATAAATATGACTGATTAGAGAACAGTTAAATAAATATGACTGATTAGAGAACAGTTAAATAAATATGACTGATTAGAGAATAGTTAAATAAATAAGACTAATTAGACAATAGTTAAATAAATATGACTGATTAGAGAACAGTTAAATAAATAAATATGACTGATTAGAGAACAGTTAAATAAATAAGACTAATTAGACAATAGTTAAATAAATAAATAAGACTAATTAGACAATAGTTAAATAAATAAATAAGACTGATTAGAGAACAGTTAAATAAATAAATATGACTGATTAGAGAACAGTTAAATAAATAAGACTGATTAGAGAACAGTTAAATAAGTCAGGCTATCTTAAGATAGCTAGGTGGGACAACCACATATCAGTCATAGTTAGCACATTTTCCCTCTAAAGTAGTTATTAGCAATGTCAGAGCTAGTAAGAGGGAAAAGGTCAAGTGCGAGTGTTAGTTCACACTTTTGATTTTATTTTTGGGGTTTGAAAGGGGGTGCTGTGGGATAATTTAAGATACTCTTTGAAGAGGTAGGGTTTCAGATGTTTTCAGAAGATGAGCAGGGACTCTGCTGTCCTAGCTTCAGGGGGAAGCTGGTTCCACCATTGGGGTGCCAGGACAGAGAAGAGCTTCAATGGGGTTAAACCCACTGTTGTTCCTACAGCAGATTTTCAGCAGAACCGTACTACCATGTTCTCAGAAGGTCTGTCTGTGCTGAAGAAAGACATTGGTCATGGTCAAAATAAAGTGGCTGATCCCAGAGCACAGGGTCTCTTCCATAGCAGCTCCAGCCCCACATCTGTCTATCTGTCTCTCTGTGTCGAGAGGAGCTCATCAACACCTCCTCGACAGGCCTGACTGAGCCCCCACAGACACAAACTAAAACCCCTTGCCACACACACACACATGCGCGCACGAACACACACACACACACACGCACTCTCTCTATCATACTCTAGGGTAAGGGAAGCTACAGATCTAGGATCAGATTACTAATCTTAACCATACAAGAAAACTGACCTTAGATCAGCGTGTAGGACTAACATCATCCAAGCCCCCCTCACACCAGTTTGTACCCCCCTGTTCCTGAGAACCTTTCTCCCACCTCTTGTTCTGAACTGAGCCAGTCCAGTCCAACACCGCCCCAAAACCAAGTCCCTCTAATCAGATCCATGTTACTACCATAGAAATATAATGAATAGAACGGGTGTCCCCATTCAAGTCAATGGTGGCATAATGCGTTGACTGGTGGCCCGTTCTATTCAGTCCATTTCTATGGTCACTACCCCCTCTGCTCAGTGTTACCATAGATACAGCAGGGTCAGACACAGGGTGATGCACCAGAGAGAGCCCAGGGTGGGAAGAGAGAGGGACTGGAAATGGGGATGTTTCTGTTGTTTTGTGGGTAGTTATCTTTGTTAGTGGCACTATAGCCCTGTAAGCTTCACGGTCGTTTTGTATTGTTTATTGTTGGCGACATTTCTAATAAAGAGGAATATGTACGCTCACCACGCTGCACCTTGGTCCGCTTCTTACGACGCCCGTGACAGAACTTCCCACCACCAAAGGACCAAGCAGCGTGGCCAGGAGAGGCAGCCCCAAACAAGGCACACGGGACGATCAGCGGAGACGAGGATGGAACCAGAGCCAGTCGAGGTGAAATTGGAGGGGAGCGAAGCAGAGACAGTGAAGGAGTTGATGGGGAGATTGGAGGAGAGAGCTATGAGAGAACTGCTGTGTTGGTGCATGAGGCACGACATTCGCCCTGTCCTCGATTTGATGTTACCTGAGTCAGCTCTCCATACTCGTCCTGAGGTGCGTGCTAGCCGTCTGGTGAAGACTGTGCCATCCCCACGCACCAGGCCTCCTGTGCACCTCCCCAGCCCTGCACGTCTTGTGCCAGCTTGGCGCTCCAGACCTCCAGTGCTCCCCCACAGCCCGGTTCATCCTGTGCCTCCTCCACGGACCAGGCCTCCAGTAGGTCTCCCCAGCCTGGTGAGTTCGGCGCCTCCTCCACAGACCAGGCCTCCAGTAGGTCTCCCCAGCCTGGTGAGTCCGGTGCCTCCTCCACGGACCAGGCCTCCAGTAGGTCTCCCCAGCCTGGTGAGTCCGGTGCCTCCTCCACGGACCAGGCCTCCAGTAGGTCTCCCCAGCCTGGTGAGTCCGCTGCCTCCTCCACGGACCAGGCCTCCAGTAGGTCTCCCCAGCCTGGTGAGTCCGCTGCCTCCTCCACGGACCAGGCCTCCAGTAGGTCTCCCCAGCCTGGTGAGTCCGGTGCCTGCTCCACAGGCCAGTCTGTGGCCTCCAGCAAGGGTGCCCAGTCCGGGGCCCGCAGCGAGGGTGCCCAGTCCAGGGCCCGCAGTGAGGGTGCCCAGTTCAGGGCCCGCAGAGAGGGCCCTCACACCAGAGGCGCCACCAAAGCGGGGTGGTTTGGTCAGAGTATGGTTCAATCAGGGACAGCTGTCTATCGTTGTCTCTGATTAGGAATCATACTTACGCAGCCTTCTTTCCCTGTTGTTTTGTGGGTAGTTATCTTTGTTAGTGGCACTATAGCCCTGTAAGCTTAAAGGTCGTTTCTTCGTTTGTTGGCGACATTTTAAATAAAAAGGAAAATGTACGCTCACCACGCTGCACTTCGGTCCACTTCTTTCCACGGCCGTGACAGGATGTACGCTCACCACGCTGCACTTCGGTCCACTTCTTTCCACGGCCGTGACAGGATGTACGCTCACCACGCTGCACTTCGGTCCACTTCTTTCCACGGCCGTGACAGGATGTATGCTCACCACGCTGCACTTCGGTCCACTTCTTTCCACGGCCGTGACAGGATGTACGCTCACCACGCTGCACTTCGGTCCACTTCTTTCCACGGCCGTGACAGGATGTACGCTCACCACGCTGCACTTCGGTCCACTTCTTTCGATGGCCGTGACAGGTGTAGTATGTATGGGACAAAATCACTACATGTGTGTTTGTCATACACGATAAATATCCAAAATCTGTTTCTCCTGACACTGTCTATGTTAACTTGGTGGAGTGTTACTATTGACACCACCTGGATGTATGTACTGCAGGTATCTAAAACAAAAGCTAATGCCAACCTCAAACAGAGTCAGATTACAGTGAGAAGAGCTCTAAAACATCCCCATCGAACTCAAACAGAGTCAGATTACAGTGAGAAGAGCTATAAAACATTCCCATCGAACTCAGAGTCAGATTACAGTGAGAAGAGCTATAAAACATTCCCATCGAACTCAAACAGAGTCAGATTACAGTGAGAAGAGCTATAAAACATTCCCATCGAACTCAAACAGAGTCAGATTACAGTGAGAAGAGCTATAAAACATTCCCATCGACCTCAAACAGAGTCAGATTACAGTGAGAAGAGCTATAAAACATTCCCATCGAACTCAAACAGAGTCAGATTACAGTGAGAAGAGCTATAAAACATTCCCATCGACCTCAAACAGAGTCAGATTACAGTGAGAGAAGAGCTCTAAAACATTCCCATCGACCTCAAACAGAGTCAGATTACAGTGAGAAGAGCTCTAAAACATTCCCATCGAACTCAGAGTCAGATTACAGTGAGAAAAAGAGCTCTAAAACATTCCCATCGAACTCAGAGTCAGATTACAGTGAGAAGAGCTCTAAAACATTCCCATCAAACTCAAACAGAGTCAGATTACAGTGAGAAGAGCTATAAAACATTCCCATCGACCTCAAACAGAGTCAGATTACAGTGAGAGAAGAGCTCTAAAACATTCCCATCGACCTCAAACAGAGTCAGATTACAGTGAGAAGAGCTCTAAAACATTCCCATCGAACTCATCAGATTACAGTGAGAAAAAGAGCTCTAAAACATTCCCATCGAACTCAGAGTCAGATTACAGTGAGAAGAGCTCTAAAACATTCCCATCGAACTCAAACAGAGTCAGATTACAGTGAGAAAAAGAGCTCTAAAACATTCCCATCGAACTCAAACAGAGTCAGATTACAGTGAGAAGAGCTCTAAAACATTCCCATCGAACTCAAACAGAGTCAGATTACAGTGAGAAGAGCTCGAAAACATTCCCATCGAACTCAAACAGAGTCAGATTACAGTGAGAAGAGCTATAAAACATTCCCATCGAACTCAGAGTCAGATTACAGTGAGAAAAGAGCTATAAAACATTCCCATTGAACTCAAACAGAGTCAGATTACAGTGAGAAGAGCTCTAAAACATTCCCATCGAACTCAGAGTCAGATTACAGTGAGAAGAGCTATAAAACATTCCCATCGAACTCAGAGTCAGATTACAGTGAGAAGAGCTATAAAACATTCCCATCGACCTCAAACAGAGTCAGATTACAGTGAGAGAAGAGCTCTAGACATTCCCATCGAACTCAAACAGAGTCAGATTACAGTGAGAAGAGCTCTAAAACATTCCAATCGAACTCAAACAGAGTCAGAATACAGTGAGAAAAAGAGCTCTAAAACATTCCCATCGAACTCAGAGTCAGATTACAGTGAGAAGAGCTCTAAAACATTCCCATCGACCTCAAACAGAGTCAGATTACAGTGAGAAGAGCTCTAAAACATTCCCATCGAACTCAGAGTCAGATTACAGTGAGAAAAAGAGCTCTAAAACATTCCCATCGAACTCAGACAGATATAATTGCTCTGATTATCCTTAGTGGTGGGAATGTGAGGATGGACTTTACCTGACCACAGGGATCCTCTCAACTATCTCATCACAGAACGTCTCCAGCCCAAACAGTAAAAAAGTGTCAACCAAGTGACAATATTGGCAGAATCACACTCAGATCAATTCCAATTCGCTGCCTGAAGTCACTGTTAAAAAAGATCACCAAGACAACATCCACACTGGAGCTGACTGGCATGATGAGAAACAGGACTTTGGAAGAGTCAGCCATTTTCCATGACTGTATTTGATGGAGTTGTTGAGTGTGTTTTCTGCCAGACCCGTGTGTGTGTGTGTGTGACTGTGTGAGTGATGTACAGGCGTCCACAGAAGGGGAGTTTATTCAACGCTAGCTAGCGCACATCACTCTTCTTCTGACGGATTGGGGCAGACCCTGGAGAGAGGAGATGGGGAAGGGGGAGGCAGCAGGTCTAGAGCATTGGGAAGGAGGGGAGAGTTTATGTGGGTGTGTCTGTGTGAGTGTGTGTGTGAGAGAGACAGAGAGAAGGTTTCTGATGTGTGTATGATGTTTTTTGTGTGTGTACTAGTTTTGCCTTTGAGTTTGTACTATGTGTATGTGTGTGTGTGTGTGTGTGTGTGTGTGTGTGTGCGTGTGTGCGTGTGTGTTTATTGGGGAGGTGGGGGTCGTTTAGCGCTGCGGAGCGCTGTGAAGCGTCACACTGCAGAGAGTGAGGGCGCGATGACAAATCCATCACTTAACCCCCTCATTCACTCAACTGACACAGTCTGGGAAACCCATTCCACATGGCCCAGCCACTTATACCCCTCCGACCCCCTCTCTACCCCGCTGAACTACCCTCCCCTCCCCCTCTCCCCCTCTCCAGGCTCCATCCAGTCTGTGTGCTGTGCAGCAGGCTAAATCCCCCTGTATCAGTAACCTGACTACTGCCCAGCACACTCAGTACACAGAGAGAGAGAGAGAGAGAGAGAGAGAGAGAGAGAGAGAGAGAGAGAGAGAGAGAGAGAGAGAGAGAGAGAGAGAGAGAGAAGAGAGAGAGAGAGAGAGAGAGAGAGAGAGAGAGAGAGAGAGAGAGAGAGAGAGAGAGAGAGAGAGAGAGAGAGAGAGAGAGAGAGAGAGAGAGAGAGAGAGAGAGAGAGAGAGAGAGAGAGAGAGAGAGAGAGAGAGAGAGAGAGAGAGAGAGAGAGAGAGAGAGAGAGAGAGAGAGAGAGAGAGAGAGAGAGAGAGAGAGAGAGAGAGAGAGAGAGAGAGAGAGAGAGAGAGAGAGAGAGAGAGAGAAAGAAAGAGACTTAACCTCTATGGCGTTTTTAGTGATGGTTATTTGTAATGTGACTCGGTTCACGCAAATTGTCCATCATACTGCTGGGGAGAGACGTCTGCATCTCTCTCATAGAGAGAGGTGGAGTGCATGTGTGTGTGTTCAGGGCTGGGAGCCAAGACAAACTCCAAGAGGCTGGTGCCTGGAAGAGGTGACTTGGGGGTTATTTAACCAACACGGACACACACGCAGGGCCTCAATGGCATGAACCAATCCAGAAGGTTCTTTCTAAAGAACAACCAATGCAGACACTATCCCCCATCAAACAGATGCACTATCAGTCATACATGCACTCTATAACATTGAGCCATCTAGCCACAGCAATTCATTCCCAGGACATTGAGCCATCTCGCCACAGCCATTCATTCCTAGGACATTGAGCCATCTCGCCACAGCAATTCATTCCCAGAACATTGAGCCATCTCGCCACAGCAATTCATTTCCAGAACATTGATCCATCTCGCCACAGCCATTCATTTCCAGAACATTGATCCATCTCGCCACAGCCATTCATTTCCAGAACATTGATCCATCTCGCCACAGCCATTCATTTCCAGAACATTGATCCATCTCGCCACAGCCATTCATTCCTAGGACATTGAGCCATCTCGCCACAGCAATTAATTCCCAGGACATTGAGGTATCTCGCCACAGCAATTAATTCCCAGAACATTGAGCCATCTAGCCACAGCAATTCCTTCCCAGGACATTGAGCCATCTCGCCTCAGCCATTCATTCCCAGGACATTGAGCCATCTCGCCACAGCCATTCATTCCCAGAACATTGAGCCATCTCGCCACAGCCATTCATTCCCAGAACTTTGAGCCATCTCGCCACAGCCATTCATTCCCAGGACATTGAGCCATCTCGCCACAGCAATTCATTCCCAGAACATTGAGCCATCTCGCCACAGCCATTCATTCCCAGAACATTGAGCCATCTGTAAAAAAAGAGAATGTCCTCAGCCAACATACCTGATAAAATCAGGTTTGAATACAAAATAATACAACAGCTCACCACTCAAAGGAGATTGGTGATTTGATGTGCTGGTGTCGACCTACTGACAGCCATGTTAGCTATGGTGCAGCTACAGTTTGTCAGGGTGACCTGAGGCCTTGCCTGTCAGTGTCTAACCCCACCTGGAGCAGAGATCATATTATGATGACCGTCTAGTCATGTCAGACTGGCCTTGGGGAAATTAGAGGAGGTCTGAGAAAAACCAGAGCTGTCTAGAACATAGCCTACCCCGTACCCCGTACCCTCTACCCCAAAACCCAAGCCAGTGTTCATCTCCTAACATACCCCATGTAGAACCACTATATTACCCCCACCATCAACCCCAAAACCAATACAACATACCTCCATAGACCCAACCTGGCACTGAGTCCTTAACTAATACAACCTACCTCCATAGACCCAACCTGGCACTGAACCCCATAGACCCAACCTGGCACTGAGCCCTTAACCAATACAACATACCTCCATAGACCCAACCTGGCACTGAGTCCTTAACTAATACAACCTACCTCCATAGACCCAACCTGGCACTGAACCCCATAGACCCAACCTGGCACTGAGCCCTTAACCAATACAACATACCTCCATAGACCCAACCTGGCACTGAGTCCTTAACTAATACAACCTACCTCCATAGACCCAACCTGGCACTGAACCCCATAGACCCAACCTGGCACTGAGCCCTTAACCAATACAACATACCTCCATAGACCCAACCTGGCACTGAACCCCATAGACCCAACCTGGCACTGAGCCCTTAACCAATACAACATACCTCCATAGACCCAACCTGGCACTGAGCCCTTAACCAATACAACATACCTCCATAGACCCAACCTGGCACTGAGCCCTTAACCAATACAACATACCTCCATAGACCCAACCTGGCACTGAGCCCTTAACCAATACAACATACCTCCATAGACCCAACCTGGCACTGAACCCATAACCAATTCAACATACCTCCATAGGCCCGACCCCCACACCCCCTTGATCCTGCTATTCCCAACCAACCTTGCTGAATGAGAAGGAGCAGACATGAGGACTCCACATTGGGACTGGAGAGGTTAAGCCTGAAAATGTGTGTGTGAGTACTTTGAGACTTCTCTGTGTGTGTGTTTGTGTGTGTGTGTGTGTGTGTGTGTAATCAGGTCTGCAGAACCAGGATGTTCCTCAACAAATGGCCACTTCCTGACAGAGAGAAAGGGAGAGGGAGAGGGAGCGGGAGAGACGAGTTGGGAATGCTACTGGGAACATTGAGATAGAGAGGGGGCGCGAGAAAACTAACTATTGTTCTCTGAAATTATCCACAATTAACTCTTCATACCCCCATATCTATCACCTATCTACAATGAACCCTACATACCCCCATATCTATCACCTATCTACAATGAACCCTACATACCCCCATATCTATCACCTATCCACAACTAACCCTTCATACCTCCATATCTATCACCTATCCACAACTAACCCTTCATACCCCCATATCTATCCCCTATCCACAACTAACCCTTCATACCCCCATATCTTTCACCTATCCACAACTGCTTCATATTATTGTATCATATTGTATAAAAAAAGAAGGCAGAGACACAGAGGTACGTAAATGCATTGCAGCGAAAGCGTACACAAACACACACACTCACTCACTCACTCACTCACTCACTCACTCACTCACTCACTCACTCACTCACTCACTCACTCACTCACTCACAGGCACACACACACACACTCACTCACAGGCACAAACACACAAACACACGCACGAGCACACACACACAGGAGCACTCACTCCCAGGCACACGCGGGTGGAGACTCTGACCTTTCCAGAGGAAAATGAATAAAGGACTAAATGCAGGTCTCAAATGCAGATTTTGTCATTTGCAGGTTTCCCTACGGGAGGACACTGAGTGCTGCTCTGTGACTGTGGTATTTAACTCTCAGGACAACAACAACAGAAGATAGCAGGTTTCCCTACGGTAGGACACTGAGTGCTGCTCTGTGACTGTGGTATTTAACTCTCAAGACAACAACAACAGAAGATAGCAGGTTTCCCTACGGTAGGACACTGAGTGCTACTCTGTGACTGTGGTATTTAACTCTCAGGACAACAACAACAGAAGAGAGCAGGTTTCCCTACGGTAGGACACTGAGTGCTGCTCTGTGACTGTGGTATTTAACTCTCAGGACAACAACAACAGAAGATAGCAGGTTTCCCTATGGTAGGACACTGAGTGCTGCTCTGTGACTGTGGTATTTAACTCTCAGGACAACAGCAACAGAAGATAGCAGGTTTCCCTATGGTAGGACACTGAGTGCTGCTCTGTGACTGTGGTATTTAACTCTCAGGACAACAACAACAGAAGATAGCAGGTTTCCCTACGGTAGGACACTGAGTGCTGCTCTGTGACTGTGGTATTTAACAGCCAGGGTGTTGACTAACTCTCGGGACAACAACAACAGAAGATAGCAGGTTTCCCTACGGTAGGACACTGAGTGCTGCTCTGTGACTGCGGTATTTAACTCTCAGGACAACAACAACAGAAGATAGCAGGTTTCCCTACGGTAGGACACTGAGTGCTGCTCTGTGACTGTGGTATTTAACAGCCAGGGCGTTGACTAACTCTCAGGACAACAACAACAGAAGATAGCAGGTTTCCCTACGGTAGGACACTGAGTGCTGCTCTGTGACTGTGGTATTTAACTCTCAGGACAACAACAACATAAGATAGCAGGTTTCCCTACGGTAGGACACTGAGTGCTGCTCTGTGACTGTGGTATTTAACAGCCAGGGCGTTGACTAACTCTCAGGACAACAACAACAGAAGATAGCAGGTTTCCCTACGGTAGGACACTGAGTGCTGCTCTGTGACTGTGGTATTTAACTCTCAGGACAACAACAACAGAAGATAGCAGGTTTCCCTACGGTAGGACACTGAGTGCTGCTCTGTGACTGCGGTATTTAACAGCCAGTGAGTTGACTAACTCAAAGACAACAGCAACAGAAGATACAAACAAGCCTTGATTGCCACTCTTAAAATACATAACCATTAACCAAAGTTTAACAGGAGCTGTACAGCCAAACAGTTGAGAACACAGGAGGAGAGAAGGGGGAGGCCACACTGGGGAGGAGAGAAGAAGGGGGAGGCCATACTGAGGAGGAGAGAAGGGGGAGGCCATACTGAGGAGGAGAGAAGGGGGAGACCATACTGGGGAGGAGAGAAGAAAGAGGCCATACTGAGGAGGAGAGAAGTGGGAGACCATACTCAGGAGGAGAGAAGGGGGAGACCATACTGAGGAGGAGAGAAGGGGGAGACCATACTGAGGAGGAGAGAAGGGGGAGACCATACTGAGGAGGAGAGAAGGGGGAGGCCATACTGAGGAGGAGAGAAGGGGGAGACCATACTGAGGAGGAGAGAAGGGGGAGACCATACTGAGGAGGAGAGAAGGGGGAGACCATACTGAGGAGGAGAGAAGGGGGAGACCATACTGAGGAGGAGAGAAGGGGGAGGCCATACTGAGGAGGAGAGAAGAAGGGGGAGGCCATACTGGGGAGGAGAGAAGAAGGGGGAGGCCACACTGGGGAGGAGAGAAGAAGGGGGAGGAGACCATACTGAAGAGAGAAGAAGGGGAGGCCATACTGAGGAGGAGAGAAGAAGGAGGCCATACTGAGGAGGAGAGAAGAAGGGGGAGACCATACTGAGGAGAGAAGAAGGGGGAGACCATACTGAGGAGGAGAGAAGGGGGAGGCCATACTGAGGAGGAGAGAAGAAGGGGGAGACCACACTGAGGAGGAGAGAAGAAGGGGGAGGCCATACTGAAGAGAGAAGAAGGGGGAGGCCATACTGAGGAGGAGAGAAGGGGGAGGAGACCATACTGGGAAGGAGAGAAGAAGGGGGAGGCCGTATTGAGGAGAGAAGGGGGAGGCCATACTGGGGAGGGTAATATTTGGAGTAGGAGATTCACCACAGACCAGGGGACTCCACACAATGGAGTAATCCCTATAGAGGGCTGACCCCAAAACACACACAAACGCACGCACGCACGCACGCGTGTGTTAAAAGGCTGTATCTTAACTCCCGTCTCTGGTCTCAATCCGTCAGTATATCTTATCAGAGTCAGAGAAACCAGCAGGACTCCACACATATCAATATCTGTAGTCTGTCTACCATGCCTCCCACCACACTACTCTGTGTGTGTGTGTGTGTGTGTGTGTGTGTGTGTGTGTGTGTGTGTGTGTGTGTGTGTGTGTGTGTGTGTGTGTGTGTGTGTGTGTGTGTGTGAGTGTTTGTATGCTCCTAAGCAAGGATGTGTGTGTTTTCCACTGAGATCAATGTCCACCTTTCCAGAACGTTCCCGAAGCACCGTAACATCACGTCACACCTGACACTAGTCTACGTGCTGCATTATGCAGCCGCTGCCATTTACCAAATACAAAGACACCCAGAGCCATGAATATGGAAGCAGGAAAAATCTATATGTCTCAGAAAAACAGAGGCCAAGACATTTGACTGAAAAAGGACCATAGAAGGGCCTTGTCTTTGTCTAAGGATGAGCAGTAAGCATCATCACTACTCATGTGGAAGACTGTGCAGCGTTACCCATCTAGAGATGTCCCACTGGGCACACACTGGTTGAATCAACATGGTTTCCACATCATTTCAATGAAATGACGTTGAACCAATGTGGAATAGATGTTGAATTGATGTCTGTGCCCAGTGGGGTGTTGCTTTCAAGCCAAGAGGCAGAGCACTGCCTTCAGCAGCCTTAACAGTAGCAGACACCCCTCAGCTCTGTCTCTGCTGGGGTGAGGGGTCTGCACAGGGGTGAGGTTATATCCTGCCTGGTTGGCTCTGTCCGGGAGTGTCATCAGACGGGGCCACAGTGTCCCCCGACCACCCCTGTCTCAGTCTCCAGTATCTATGCCGCAATAGTCTATGTACCGTGGGGCTAGGGTCAGTCTGTCCTGTCTGATGTAATTCTCCTGTCTTGTCCTGTGTGATCTTAGGTATGCTCCCTCTAATTCTCCCATCTCTCTCTCCCCTCCCGGAGGACCTGAGCTCTAAGACCATGCCTCAAGACTACCTGGCCTGATGATTGTCCCCAGCCCACCTGGTCGTGCTGCTGATCCAGTTTCTGCTGTGCTGCCTGCTGTGAGGGAACCCTGACCTGTTCACCGGTCGTGCTGCTGATCCAGTTTCTGCTGTGCTGCCTGCAGTGAGGGAACCCTGACCTGTTCACCGGTCGTGCTGCTGATCCAGTTTCTGCTGTGCTGCCTGCGGTGAGGGAACCCTGACCTGTTCACCAGTCTTGCTCCCTTGTCCCAGACCTGCTGTTTCCTCTCCCTCCCTTTCTCTTCCTCTCACTTCCTCACCTTCTATCTCAACCTCTGAATGCTCGGCTATGAAAAGCCAACTGACATTTACTCCTGAGGTGCTGATCTGTTGCACACTATACAACCACTGTGATTATTATTTGACCCTGCTGGTCATCTATGAACGTTTGAACATATTGAAGAACGATCTGGCCTTAATGGCCACGTACTCTTATAATCTCCACCCGGCACAGCCAGAAGAGGACTGGCTCCTCTCTAGGTTTCTTCCCTGGTTCCAGCCTTTCTAGGGGGTTTCTGTAGAAGCACTTTGTGACAACTGCTGATGTAAAAGGGGCTTTATAAATAACTATGATTGATTGATTGAACTGTCCCCTATGAGACTGTGTGTGTGTGTGTGTGTGTGTGTGTGTGTGTGTGTGTGTGTGTGTGTGTGTGTGTGTGTGTGTGTGTGTGTGTAGTTGGGTCACAGGGGGCAGCTGGTTTAGGTATCAGCTCTGCTAAGCATCTGTTAGTATGGAGCCTGTTCTCCGTCATGGCGTAACGTTTTCTCTCATAGTCTGGCTGGTCAACATAGAGATGGAGGAGGGTATTAAACACCAGTCAACATAGAGATGGAGGAGGCTATTAAACACCAGTCAACATAGAGATGGAGGAAGGTATTAAACACCAGTCAACATAGAGATGGAGGGTATTAAACACCAGTCAACATAGAGATGGAGGGTATTAAACACCAGTCAACATAGAGATGGAGGAGGGTATTAAACACCAGTCAACATAGAGATGGAGGAGGGTATTAAACACCAGTCAACATAGAGATGGAGGAGGGTATTAAACACCAGTCAACATAGAGATGGAGGGTATTAAACACCAGTCAACATAGAGATGGAGGAGGGTATTAAACACCAGTCAACATAGAGATGGAGGAGAGTATTAAACACCAGTCAACATAGAGATGGAGGAGAGTATTAAACACCAGTCAACATAGAGATGGAGGAGGGTATAAAACACACGTCAACATAGAGATGGGGGAGGGTATTAAACACCAGTCAACATAGAGATGGAGGGTATTAAACACCAGTCAACATAGAGATTGAGGAGGGTATTAAACACCAGTCAACATAGAGATGGAGGAGAGTATTAAACACCAGTCAACATAGAGATGGAGGGTATTAAACACCAGTCAACTTAGAGATGGAGGGTATTAAACACCAGTCAACATAGAGATGGAGGAGAGTATTAAACACCAGTCAACATAGAGATGGAGGAGGGTATTAAACACCAGTCAACATAGAGATGGAGAGTATTAAACACCAGTCAACATAGAGATGGAGGAGGGTATTAAACACCAGTCAACACAGAGATGGAGGAGGGTATTAAACACCAGTCAACATAGAGATGGAGGAGAGTATTAAGCACCAGTCAACATAGAGATGGAGGAGGGTATTAAACACCAGTCAACATAGAGATGGAGGAGGGTATTAAACACCAGTCAACACAGAGATGGAGGAGGGTATTAAACACCAGTCAACACAGAGATGGAGGAGGGTATTAAACACCAGTCAACATAGAGATGGAGGAGGGTATTAAACACCAGTCAACATAGAGATGGAGGAAGGTATTAAACACCAGTCAACATAGAGATGGAGGAGGGTATTAAACACCAGTCAACATAGAGATGGAGGAGGGTATTAAACACCAGTCAACATAGAGATGGAGGAGGGTATTAAACACCAGTCAACATAGAGATGGAGGAGGGTATTAAACGCCAGTCAACATAGAGATGGAGGAGGGTATTAAACACCAGTCAACATAGAGATGGAGGAGGGTATAAAACACTAGTCAACATAGAGATGGAGGAGAGTATAAAACACCAGTCAACATAGAGATTGAGGAGAGTATAAAACACCAGTCAACATAGAGATGGAGGAGGGTATTAAACACCAGTCAACATAGAGATGGAGGAGAGTATAAAACACCAGTCAACATAGCGAGGGAGGAGGGTATTAAACACCAGTCAACATAGAGATGGAGGAGGGTATTAAACACCAGTCAACATAGAGAGGGAGGAGGGTATTAAACACCAGTCAACATAGAGATGGGGGAGGGTATTAAACACCAGTCAACATAGAGATGGAGGAGGGTATTAAACACCAGTCAACATAGAGATGGAGGGTATTAAACACCAGTCAACATAGATGGAGGGTATTAAACACCAGTCAACATAGAGATGGAGGAGGGTATTAAACACCAGTCAACATAGAGATGGAGGAGGGTATTAAACACCAGTCAACATAGAGATGGAGGAGGGTATTAAACACCAGTCAACATAGAGATGGAGGACGGTATTAAACACCAGTCAACATAGAGATGGAGGAGGGTATTAAACACCAGTCAACATAGAGATGGAGGAGGGTATTAAACACCAGTCAACATAGAGATGGAGGAGGGTATTAAACACCAGTCAACATAGAGATGGAGGGTATTAAACACCAGTCAACATAGAGATGGAGGAAGGTATTAAACACCAGTCAACATAGAGATGGGGGAGGGTATTAAACACCAGTCAACATAGAGATGGAGGAGGGTATTAAACACCAGTCAACATAGCGATGGAGGGTATTAAACACCAGTCAACATAGAGATGGAGGAGGGTATTAAACACCAGTCAACATAGAGATGGAGGAGGGTATTAAACGCCAGTCAACATAGAGATGGAGGAGGGTATTAAACACCAGTCAACATAGAGATGGAGGAGGGTATAAAACACTAGTCAACATAGAGATGGAGGAGAGTATAAAACACCAGTCAACATAGAGATTGAGGAGAGTATAAAACACCAGTCAACATAGAGATGGAGGAGGGTATTAAACACCAGTCAACATAGAGATGGAGGAGAGTATAAAACACCAGTCAACATAGAGAGGGAGGAGGGTATTAAACACCAGTCAACATAGAGATGGAGGAGGGTATTAAACACCAGTCAACATAGAGAGGGAGGAGGGTATTAAACACCAGTCAACATAGAGATGGGGGAGGGTATTAAACACCAGTCAACATAGAGATGGAGGAGGGTATTAAACACCAGTCAACATAGAGATGGAGGGTATTAAACACCAGTCAACATAGATGGAGGGTATTAAACACCAGTCAACATAGAGATGGAGGAGGGTATTAAACACCAGTCAACATAGAGATGGAGGAGGGTATTAAACACCAGTCAACATAGAGATGGAGGAGGGTATTAAACACCAGTCAACATAGAGATGGAGGACGGTATTAAACACCAGTCAACATAGAGATGGAGGAGGGTATTAAACACCAGTCAACATAGAGATGGAGGAGGGTATTAAACACCAGTCAACATAGAGATGGAGGAGGGTATTAAACACCAGTCAACATAGAGATGGAGGGTATTAAACACCAGTCAACATAGAGATGGAGGAAGGTATTAAACACCAGTCAACATAGAGATGGGGGAGGGTATTAAACACCAGTCAACATAGAGATGGAGGAGGGTATTAAACACCAGTCAACATAGCGATGGAGGGTATTAAACACCAGTCAACATAGAGATGGAGGAGGGTATTAAACACCAGTCAACATAGAGATGGAGGAGGGTATTAAACACCAGTCAACATAGAGATGGAGGAGGGTATTAAACACCAGTCAACATAGAGATGGAGGAGGGTATTAAACACCAGTCAACATAGAGATGGAGGAGGGTATTAAACACCAGTCAACACAGAGATGGAGGAGGGTATTAAACACCAGTCAACATAGAGATGGAGGAGGGTATTAAACACCAGTCAACATAGAGATGGAGGAGGGTATTAAACACCAGTCAACATAGAGATGGAGGAGGGTATTAAACACCAGTCAACATAGAGATGGAGGAGGGTATTAAACACCAGTCAACATAGAGATGGAGGAGGGTATTAAACACCAGTCAACATAGATATGGAGGGTATTAAACACCAGTCAACATAGAGATGGAGGAGGGTATTAAACACCAGTCAACATAGAGATGGAGAGTATTAAACACCAGTCAACATAGAGATGGAGGGTATTAAACACCAGTCAACATAGAGATGGAGGGTATTAAACACCAGTCAACATAGAGATGGAGGAGGGTATTAAACACCAGTCAACATAGAGATGGAGGGTATTAAACACCAGTCAACATAGAGATGGAGGAGGGTATTAAACACCAGTCAACATAGAGATAGAGGAGAGCATTAAACACCAGTCAACATAGAGATAGAGGAGAGCATTAAACACCAGTCAACATAGAGATGGAGGAGGGTATTAAACACCAGTCAACATAGAGAGGGAGGGTATTAAACACCAGTCAACATAGAGATGGAGGAGGGTATTACACACCAGTCAACATAGAGATAGAGGAGAGCATTAAACACCAGTCAACATAGAGATAGAGGAGAGCATTAAACACCAGTCAACATAGAGATGGAGGAGGGTATTAAACACCAGTCAACATAGAGATAGAGGAGAGTATTAAACACCAGTCAACATAGAGATGGAGGGTATTAAACACCAGTCAACATAGAGATGGAGGAGGGTATTAAACACCAGTCAACATAGAGATGGAGGGAATAAAACACCAGTCAACATAGAGATAGAGGAGAGCATTAAACACTAGCTAACAAAATATTTATGTTCTCCATAGCAGCAGCAGTAGTAGTAGTAGTAGCAGTAGTAGGGGGTGTAGTGTACTGTTAGGTTGGGTTGTAGTGTACTGTTAGGTTGGGGTGTAGTGTACTGTTGGTCTAGGCCATAGCCATTATTATTATTATAACCCCATCCCAAACCTTAACCTTAGCCCCTGAACTTAAATTAGGAATACAAGGGTGCCATTCTATGCTGGACTCAGAAGGTTGAAACCCACTTGTCTGAGCAACGCTCTTAGCTGTCCCCTTTACCAGGTCACCCACGTGGTGTAGTGTTGGGGTCAATGTGGAGCTAAGTGAGACCTCACACTGGACAGACAGGCTGGGCATCCCGGACTGCTGCACGCCAGACCTCAGGCCACATGGACACTGGTTAGAGGGGGGCAAGAGAGGTGGTGTAGGGGGGTTGGCAAGCTGTCCCCTCTGCCTCTCACATGACCCCAAGCTGTCACAACAGACACTTAGCAGCCCTCACAGTAAACACACACCAGGGAAGGAGGGGGAGTGGCTTTCTCTCGTAACAGAGATGGAGAAAGAGAGAAGGAAAGAGACAGATGGGGAAAAGAAAGAGGTAAAGAAAGGAGGGAAGAAATATTGAGAGAGGGAAATAGTGAGGAAACATGGGAGAGAGCCAGAGACTGAGAGAAGAAAACCGAGAGAGAGAGAGAAAGAGGAAGAGAGAGAGAAAGAGGAAGAGAGAGAGAGAAAGAAAGAGGAAGAGCGAGAAGGACAGAGAAAGAGAGAACGAGAGAGTGAGAGAACGTGGGAGAGAGCCAGAGAGAGAGAAAGAGGAAGAGAGAGAAAGAAAGAGGAAGAGCGAGAAGGACAGAGAAAGAGAGAACGAGAGAGTGAAAGAACGTGGGAGAGCCAGAGAGAGAGAAAACAGAGAGAAAGAACAAGAGAGAGAGAGAGAAAGAAAGAGGAAGAGCGAGAAGGAGAGAGAAAGAGAGAATGAGAGTGAGAGAATGTTGGAGAGAGCCAGAGAGAGAGAAAACAGAGAGAAAGAACAAGAGAGAGAGAGAGAGAGACCTTTTGTCTTCATTTAATGATACATTCTCATTTCATTAAACCCCTCTCCACCACTCCCCCTTATTAAGACAAAAAAAACAATATCCCCTGTACCTCATACTCACCTTGCTCCACGATACAAAACAACACCACACATCACAATAACCAAAAATCTCACCACTTCTACAACCGTATATCCAACCCATCTTCCCCAGCTGTACAGACAGCCCCCCGACACACCATATCTCCTGAAATATCTCCTCACTTTTTATAATTTTATAGAACTCAAATTCCACCCTAAGGCGCGCAGAGACCATCCCATTAAATTATAGTAAAGGGTTTGTTATCCCCCACCTTTAACACTTGGGACAGGAGCCACCTCCACCTGGCCAGTCTTGACACCACTGCCTGTGACAGCCCCTCCAAGTTCTTCCTGACCCACCTCTCCGAGCCCAGGTACACCACCAAAATTGTAAGCCCTTCACAACCCCACTGCAAACCTCCTGGAAGCAGAAGAGGGGCCTTATCCCTCCATGCCCAACATAACAGAGCTTTGCACTTGCCCCAGTTCACCTTAGCTGACGAAGCTCCCTCGTACAACTTCAGACTAGTCTCTAGTGCCTGCATATCCTGCCCATCACAGTTACGTAATCTGCATACGCTGACACTGCTATGCCTGTCAACACACCCATCCCTGTCCAGCACATTCCTTACAGTCACCTGCGTAGCAGGCTCAAAAAAGGCTCAATGGCTAGTGTATATAACTGACCCGATAGAGGGCATCCTTGTCTGAAGCCCCGTCTCACGCAGACTGGCCTGCTGAGCCCCCCTCCCAACTTGACATGACGCCCAAGCATACAACATATTCACACAGGCCAAAAAACCTTTCCCCAAACCCAAACATCACATTCAACAGATACTCATGGTCCAATCTATCAAAGCCAGTCCAAAGTCCAAAGTTCACATTAGAACCTCTCGACAAGTCCAACATGTCCCTGATTAAGAACAAGAACAAAGTCTGTGATTGAGCATCCCGGTACACAATATGTCTGGGCCTCTATAGCATGACTAGACCCAGCCTCATCTACACCACCCTCTATAGCATGACTAGACCCAGCCTCATCCACACCACCCTCTATAGCATGTCTAGACCCAGCCTCATCTACACCACCCTCTATAGCATGACTAGGCCCAGCCTCATCTACACCACCCTCTACAGCATGACTAGACCCAGCCTCATCTACACCACCCTCTATAGTATGACTAGGCCCAGCCTCATCTACACCACCCTCTATAGCATGACTAGACCCAGCCTCATCTACACCACCCTCTATAGCATGACTAGGCCCAGCCTCATCTACACCACCCTCTATAGCATGACTAGGCCCAGCCTCATCCACACCACCCTCCATAGCATGACTAGGCCCAGCCTCATCTACACCACCCTCTATAGCATGACTAGACCCAGCCTCATCTACACCACCCTCTATAGCATGACTAGGCCCAGCCTCATCTACACCACCCTCTATAGCATGACTAGGCCCAGCCTCATCTACACCACCCTCTATAGCATGACTAGGCCCAGCCTCATCCACACCACCCTCTATAGCATGACTAGGCCCAGCCTCATCTACACCACCCTCTATAGCATGACTAGACCCAGCCTCATCTACACCACCCTCTATAGCATGACTAGGCCCAGCCTCATCTACACCACCCTCTATAGCATGACTAGGCCCAGCCTCATCCACACCACCCTCTATAGCATGACTAGGCCCAGCCTCATCTACACCACCCTCTATAGCATGACTAGACCCAGCCTCATCTACACCACCCTCTATAGCATGACTAGGCCCAGCCTCATCTACACCACCCTCTATAGCATGACTAGGCCCAGCCTCATCCACACCACCCTCTATAGCATGACTAGGCCCAGCCTCATCTACACCACCCTCTATAGCATGACTAGACCCAGCCTCATCTACACCACCCTCTATAGCATGACTAGGCCCAGCCTCATCTACACCACCCTCTATAGCATGACTAGGCCCAGCCTCATCCACACCACCCTCTATAGCATGACTAGGCCCAGCCTCATCTACACCACCCTCTATAGCATGACTAGACCCAGCCTCATCTACACCACCCTCTATAGCATGACTAGGCCCAGCCTCATCTACACCACCCTCTATAGCATGACTAGGCCCAGCCTCATCCACACCACCCTCTATAGCATGACTAGGCCCAGCCTCATCTACACCACCCTCTATAGCATGACTAGGCCCAGCCTCATCTACACCACCCTCTATAGCATGACTAGGCCCAGCCTCATCCACACCACCCTCTGCTGCCTG
>NC_092172.1:36701952-36734452 GCF_045791955.1 Oncorhynchus clarkii lewisi | reverse complement strand
CTCTCTCTCTCTCTGCTCCCTCTCTCTCTCTCTGCTCTCTCTCTCTCCCTCACTGCTCTCTCTCTCTCTCTCTGCTCCCTCTCCCTCACTGCTCTCTGCTCCCTCACTGTCCCTCTCTCTCTGCTCTCTCACTCTCTCTCTCTCTCTCTCTCACTCTGCTCCCTCACTCTCTCTCTCTCTCTCTCACTCTGCTCCCTCACTCTCTCTCCCCCTCTCTCCCCCTCTCTCTCTCTCTGCTCCATCACTCATTGTGCTGTATGCAGGTGGGGTCTGGAGGGCCACTGTGATGACTGATAGACAGACAGTCTACCCACAGACATTATTCAACTCTTTTCCTTTCAGACCCTTGTTCTCTTGACTTGTGACTTTTTATTTTGCGGTGCTCTGTAACAGTAGGCTTGATGTTACAGGCAGAACGCTAATAGAATGAGGGGACGATTTCTTTGTCATAAAATGTGCTTTAATGTAGAAGAGGATTTGGCCTTTTCTTCTGCTATCAATGAAAGTTCCATATTCAGGAGGTCATGCACTCAGTGAAAAGGCAACGGCAGCACTTTGATATCAAGTCAACTCAAATTCAGGCCTTCAACCTGCCAAACTCATTTCCATCTGCAGTGACATTGAGGTGTGTGTGTGTGTGTGTGAGAGAAAAAAAGAGTATGAGGATGTCAGATTGTGTGTGTGTGTGTGTGTGTGTGTGTGTGTGTGTGTGTGTGTGTGACCTACAGCTGAATGAAAGGCTCATGGTCCAGGACTATTAGTTTCATCCCCTCTCTTGTAAATGAGCTCTAGTCTCTGGATCACAAATTACTATATAACCCTATAAGGCTGCTCCATCTCTCAGTCCCACAGCCTCTAACTGCATCACAGATCCATTTACACACACACACACACACACACACACACACACACACACACACACACACACAAAACACACACACAAAACACACACACAGTCCAGGGAACGCACTGGCTACACAATTACTGCCAGCCAACTCCATCTCGCCTGCTCTAAGGGGAATTAGCACTATATTTTATTGCCACCGAGATGCATATTACAAAAGGGGCAGCGTGATCCCCAGGCCCTCTTTATTAACTTCCTCCATAAACTACAGAGCGAGAGAGAGGGAGAGGGGGAGAGAGAGATGGAGAGAGAGAGAGAGAGAGAGCGAGAGAGAGAGAGGGAGAGAGTGAGAGAGAGATACGGAGAGAGAGAGAGAGAGAGAGAGAGAGAGAGAGAGAGAGAGAGAGAGAGAGAGAGAGAGGGAGAGAGCGAGAGAGAGAGAGGGAGAGAGCGAGAGAGGGAGAGAGCGAGAGAGAGAGAGGGAGAGGGAGAGAAAGAGGGAGATAGAGAGAGGGAGAGGGAGAGAGAGAGGCGGAGGGAGAGAGAGAGGGAGAGAGGGAGAGGGAGAGAGAGAGGGAGACAAAGAGAGAGAGAGAGAGGGAGATAGAGAGGGGGAGAGCGAGAGAGAGAGAGGGAGAGAGCGAGAGAGAGAGAGGGAGAGGGAGAGAGAGAGGGAGATAGAGAGAGGGAGAGGGAGAGAGAGAGGGAGAGGGAGAGAGAGAGGCGGAGGGAGAGAGAGAGAGAGAGAGAGAGAGAGAGAGAGAGAGAGAGAGAGAGAGGGAGAGAGCGAGAGAGAGAGAGGGAGAGAGCGAGAGAGAGAGAGGGAGAGGGAGAGAGAGAGGGAGATAGAGAGAGGGAGAGGGAGAGAGAGAGGCGGAGGGAGAGAGAGAGGGAGAGAGGGAGAGAGAGAGGGAGACAAAGAGAGAGAGAGAGAGGGAGATAGAGAGGGGGAGAGGGAGAGAGAGAGGGGGGGAGAGAGAGGAAGAGAGAGACAAAGAGAGAGAGACAAAGATAAAGAGACAAAGAGAGAGCGATACATCTACTGTTCTAGCTATCACTTGTTTTTCTTGAGAGAGTAATACAAATGACAAACCCTCTGCTAACATATGAGTTCCAGAACAGATAAATTAGAATGTGTTCATTCTACTCCGAGCCTGATCCACTACAGACTGGAATCAGCTGTCTAAAAGCACAGCGCATCACTTTCTGTACGTAGCTAAAAATATACCACTTATAGCCAACCAAACACAAAATGTAGAAAAACAATTAGATTCACTAATTGCAAATTGCAAAGTGAAGATGTTGGGTAGTGAATATGTCACAAATGATTGACGATACAGACAGACGCATACGTATCTATCAGCCTCCACAAATAGAACTGGACAGGGAACCTGTTAGCTTCATATTAGCACTAACACTGTTCAAACCCTGCTTCTGTGGCAAGTGAAGAGCTCATTAGCGACAGCAGCTCTTGGGTCTGGGGAGGTACAGAAAACACAAACGTTTTCATTTAAAGGGCCAGTCCAGTCAAAAACGTGATTTTCCTGTTGTATATATTTCCTCACTATGAAGTTTGAACAATAAGGGAGAGTGGGGTAAAATGAGCCATTTATTACATTCAGCATCACTCCGTCAAGGGAAATATAGTATTCTTTCTAACAAAGATATCTACATATATTTCAGGATGTTGTGTATTCCTACAGATAATCTGAATTCATGTAAATTTTAGTTTGAAAACGTAGCTTGTCCAAAAAAAGTGGAACAACTTACAAAATTGGCACATCTTACCCCCGGGTATGGGGTATGGGGTATGTTGAGCAGCAGGACAGGGTATGGGGTAAGTTGAGCAGCAGGACAGGGTATGGGGTAAGTTGAGCAGCAGGACAGGGTAAGTTGAGCAGCAGGACAGGGTAAGTTGAGCAGCAGGACAGGGTATGGGGTAAGTTGAGCAGCAGGACAGGGTATGGGGTAAGTTGAGCAGCAGGACAGGGTATGGGGTAAGTTGAGCAGCAGGACAGGGTATGGGGTAAGTTGAGCAGCATGACAGGGTAAGTTGAGCAGCAGGACAGGGTAAGTTGAGCAGCAGGACAGGGTATGGGGTAAGTTGAGCAGCAGGACAGGGTATGGGGTAAGTTGAGCAGCAGGACAGGGTATGGGGTAAGTTGAGCAGCAGGACAGGGTATGGGGTAAGTTGAGCAGCAGGACAGGGTATGGGGTAAGTTGAGCAGCAGGACAGGGTATGGGGTAAGTTGAGCTGCAGGACAGGGTATGGGGTAAGTTGAGCAGTAGGACAGGGTATGGGGTAAGTTGAGCAGCAGGACAGGGTATGGGGTAAGTTGAGCAGCAGGACAGGGTATGTTGAGCAGCAGGACAGGGTATGGGGTAAGTTGAGCAGCAGGACAGGGTATGGGGTAAGTTGAGCAGCAGGACAGGGTAAGTTGAGCAGCAGGACAGGGTAAGTTGAGCAGCAGGACAGGGTATGGGGTAAGTTGAGCAGCAGGACAGGGTATGGGGTAAGTTGAGCAGCAGGACAGGGTATGGGGTAAGTTGAGCAGCAGGACAGGGTATGGGGTAAGTTGAGCAGCAGGACAGGGTATGGGGTAAGTTGAGCAGCAGGACAGGGTATGGGGTCAGTTGAGCAGCAGGACAGGGTATGGGGTAAGTTGAGCAGCAGGACAGGGTATGGGGTAAGTTGAGCAGCAGGACAGGGTATGGGGTAAGTTGAGCAGTAGGACAGGGTATGGGGTAAGTTGAGCAGCAGGACAGGGTATGGGGTAAGTTGAGCAGCAGGACAGGGTATGGGGTAAGTTGAGCAGCAGGACAGGGTATGGGGTAAGTTGAGCAGCAGGACAGGGTATGGGGTAAGTTGAGCAGCAGGACAGGGTATGGGGTAAGTTGAGCAGCAGGACAGGGTATGGGGTAAGTTGAGCAGCAGGACAGGGTAGGGGGTAAGTTGAGCAGCAGGACAGGGTATGGGGTAAGTTGAGCAGCAGGACAGGGTAGGGGGTAAGTTGAGCAGCAGGACAGGGTAAGTTGAGCAGCAGGACAGGGTAGGGGGTAAGTTGAGCAGCAGGACAGGGTAGGGGATAAGTTGAGCAGCAGGACAGGGTATGGGGTAAGTTGAGCAGCAGGACAGGGTATGGGGTAAGTTGAGCAGCAGGACAGGGTATGGGGTAAGTTGAGCAGCAGGACAGGGTATGGGGTAAGTAAAGCAGCAGGACAGGGTATGGGGTAAGTTGAGCAGCAGGACAGGGTATGGGGTAAGTTGAACAGCAGGACAGGGTATGGGGTAAGTTGAGCAGCAGGACAGGGTATGGGGTAAGTTGAGCAGCAAGACAGGGTATGGGGTAAGTTAAGCAGCAGGACAGGGTATGGGTTAAGTTGAGCAGCAGGACAGGGTATGGGGTAAGTTGAGCAGCAGGACAGGGTATGGGGTAAGTTAAGCAGCAGGACAGGGTATGGGGTAAGTTGAGCAGCAGGACAGGGTAGGGGATAAGTTGAGCAGCAGGACAGGTTATGGGGTAAGTAAAGCAGCAGGACAGGGTATGGGGTAAGTTGAGCAGCAGGACAGGGTATGGGGTAAGTTGAGCAGCAGGACAGGGTATGGGGTAAGTTGAGCAGCAGGACAGGGTATGGGGTAAGTTGAGCAGCAGGACAGGGTATGGGGTAAGTTGAGCAGTAGGACAGGGTATGGGGTAAGTTGAGCAGCAGGACAGGGTATGGGGTAAGTTGAGCAGCAGGACAGGGTATGGGGTAAGTTGAGCAGCAGGACAGGGTATGGGGTAAGTTGAGCAGCAGGACAGGGTATCTACACATTTCTGTAGTGAATGAAATATGACAACTACCTTTTAAAACCATGTCTATCTTTATTTCCCAAACACAATTCAACACAAACACTTTTTAAATGATTTTTTAGGCATTTTAAGCATCTTTTAACACAGGCTTAACACCTAAGAAACAGTTTGTACTTGTAAAAATACTTTTAACACAGGCGTGGGCCTGTTGTTACCTCATATCCCAACGATAATGCCTTGCATTATGCCTGGGAAGAAAACACTTCAATTTGCTCAACTTGCCATTGGCTCAGCCATTAGCTCAACATTTTCACGATATTAGCCCACACAGCTACACCGATGCACTTTCATGCTAGGTTTAGGACCTCATATTGAAGCTTATAGAGTAGAGGTTGACCGATTAGTCGAACGATTTCAAGTTTTCATAACAATCGGAAATCGGTAACTTTGGACACCGATTTGGCAGTTTCTTTTTTTTTTACACCTTTATTTAATCTTTATTTAACTAGTCAAGTCAGTTAAGAACACATTCTTATTTTCAATGACGGTCTAGGAACGGTGGGTTAACTGCCTTGTTCAGGGGCAGAACGACAGATTTTTACCTTGTCAGCTCGGGGATTCAATCTTGCAACCTTACAGTTAACTAGTCCAAAGCTCTAACCACCTGATTACATTGCACTCCACGAGGAGCCTGCCTGTTACGGGAATGCAGTAGAAGCCAAGGTAAGTTGCTAGCTAGCATTAAACTTATCTTACAAAAAACAATCAATCAATCAATCATAATCACTAGTTAACTACACATGGTTGATGATATTACTAGTTTATCTAGCATGTCCTGCGTTGCATATAATCGATGCGGTGCGTATCGTTGATCCAATGTGTACCTAACCTTAAACATCAATGCCTTTCTTAAAATCAATACAATAAGTATATATTTTTAAACCTGCATACTTAGCTAAAAGAAATCCAGGTTAGCAGGCAATATTAACCAGGTGAAATTGGGTCACTTCTCTTGCGTTCATTGCACGCAGAGTCAGTGTATATGCAACAGTTTGGGCCGCCTAATTTGCCAGAATGTTACGTAATTTTGACATAACATTGAAGGTTGTGCAATGTAACAGGAATATTTAGACTTATGGATGCCACCCGTTAGATAAAATACTGAACGGTTCCGTATTTCACTGAAATAATAAACGTCTTGTTTTGGAGATGATAGTTTCCGAATTCGACGATATTAATGACCTAAGGCTCGTATTTCTGTGTGTTATCATGTTATAATTAAGTCTATGATTTGAAAGAGCAGTCTGACTGAGCGATGGTAGGTAGCAGCAGGCTCGTAAGCATTCATTCAAACAGCACTTTCATGCGTTTGCCAGCAGCTGTTTATGACATCAAACCTATCAACTCCCGAGATTAGGCTGGTGTAACCGATGTGAAATGGCTAGCTAGTTAGCGGGGTGCGCGCTAATAGCGTTTC
This sequence comes from Oncorhynchus clarkii lewisi, assembly GCF_045791955.1. Lineage (NCBI taxonomy): Eukaryota > Metazoa > Chordata > Actinopteri > Salmoniformes > Salmonidae > Oncorhynchus > Oncorhynchus clarkii. The sequence goes on along the minus strand of NC_092172.1, from coordinate 36,728,337 downwards.
AAACGTCACTCGCTCTGAGACTTGGAGTGTTTGTTTCCCTTGCTCTGCATGGGTAACACTGCTTCGAGGGTGGCTGTTGTCGTTGTGTTCCTGGTTCGAGCCCAGGTAAAAGCGAGGAGAGGGACGGAAGCTATACTGTTACACTGGCAATACTAAAGTGCCCAAAAGAACATCCAATAGTCAAAGGTATATGAAATACAAATGGTACAGAGAGAAATTGTCCTATATATACTATATTAACTACAACCTAAAACCTCTTACCTTGGAATATTGAAGACTCATGTTAAAAGGAACCACCAGCTTTCATATGTTCTCATGTTCTGAGCAAGGAACTTAAACGTTAGCTTTCTTACATGGCACATATTGCACTTTTACTTTCTTCTCCAACACTTAGTTTTTTCATTATTTAAACAAAATGTAATATGTTTCATTATTTATTTGAGGCTAAATTGATTTTATTGATGTATTATATTAAGTTAAAATAAGTGTTCATTCAGTATTGTTGTAATTGTCATTATTACAAAAATAAATAAATAGTCCGATTAATCGGTATCGGCTTTTTGTGGCCCTCCAATAATCGGTTTCGGTATCGGCGTTGAAAAATCATAATCGGTCGACCTCTATTATAGAGAGCCCTACTGATGTACTGTATAGAACCATCTTAAAATGATCTACATTGGTTTAGATACAAGCATGGGATCACCATGCAATAAATGAGTTAATAGACCAATAAGAAAGAGCGCTCCCCTCCCCACTCAGACCACTCCCAGACAATTCCTAGCAAAATCATTGTTTGAGAAATGTCCCTTTGGTTATTTTTTGACCATTTCATATGAAAACCATCACAGTATGCTACTTCATTGTTACACAGATTTTTTTATATTGAGATAACAACAGCTGCTTTGGACCTTTAAGCAAAATGCAGAGTGAATATATTGTTCTATATAGGAGAACAACCTACAGTGCCTTCAGTATTCACACCCCTCACATTATGTTGAGCTACAGGCTGAATATAAAATGGATTTGACTTGTGTCACACCCTGATCTGTTTCACCTGTCCTTGTGCTTGTCTCCAGCCCCTCCAGGTGTCACCTATCTTCCCCATTGTCCCCTGGGTATTTAAACCTGTGTTTTCTGTCTGTCTTGCATGTTCCAAGTCAACCAGCGTGTTCTTTCCTGTGCTCCTGCCTTTTCTATTCTCTTTTTGCTAGTTCTCCCGGTTTTGACCCTTGCCTGTTTTCTGGACTCTGTACCCTCCTGCCTGACCATTCTGCCTGCCCTGACCAATCAATGATCTGCTTTATCAGCCTAACAGCAATAAATGATCTGCTCTATCACCAATAAATGATCTGCTCTATCACCAATAAATGATCTGCTCTATCAGCCTAACAGCAATCAATGATCTGCTCTATCACCAATCAATGATCTGCTTTATCAGCCTAACAGCAATAAATGATCTGCTCTATCAGCCTAACAGCAATCAATGATCTGCTCTATCAGCCCAACAGCAATCAATGATCTGCTCTATCAACCTAACAGCAATCAATGATCTGCTCTATCACCAATCAATGATCTGCTTTATCAGCCTAACAGCAATAAATGATCTGCTCTATCAGCCTAACAGCAATCAATGATCTGCTCTATCAGCCCAACAGCAATCAATGATCTGCTCTATCAACCTAACAGCAATCAATGATCTGTTCTATCAGCCTAACAGCAATAAATGATCTGCTCTATCAGCCCAACAGCAATCAATGATCTGATCTATCACCAATCAATGATCTGCCTAACAGCAATCAATGATCTGCTCTATCTGCCTAACAGCAATCAATGATCTGATCTATCACCAATCAATGATCTGCCTAACAGCAATCAATGATCTGATCTATCACCAATCAATGATCTGCCTAACAGCAATCAATGATCTGCTCTATCTGCCTAACACCAATCAATGATCTGCCCTATCAACCTAACAGCAATAAATGATCTGCTCTATCAGCCTAACAGCAATCAATGATCTGCTCTATCAGCAATCAATTATCTGCTCTATCTGCCTAACAGCAATCAATGGCTCAGCGTTAATATAGTCCTCTCTAGCGGAGGGAAGAACAGAAAGAAGGGAAGAACAGAGGGAAAACACAGTCCTCTCCAGAGAGAAGGGAAGAACAGAGGGAAAACACAGTCCTCTCCAGAGAGAAGGGAAGAACAGAGGGAAACACAGTCCTCTCCAGAGGGAAGGGAAGAACAGAGGGAAAACACAGTCCTCTCCAGAGAGAAGGGAAGAACAGAGAGAAAACATAGTCCTCTCCAGAGGGAAGGGAAGAACAAGAGAAGGGAAGAACAGAGGGAAAACACAGTCCTCTCCAGAGAGAAGGGAAGAACAGAGAGAAGGGAAGAACAGAGGGAAAACACAGTCCTCTCCAGAGAGAAGGAAAGAACAGAGGGAAAACACAGTCCTCTCCAGAGAGAAGGGAAGAACAGAGGGAAACACAGTCCTCTCCAGAGGGAAGGGAAGAACAGAGGGAAAACACAGTCCTCTCCAGAGAGAAGGGAAGAACAGAGAGAAAACATAGTCCTCTCCAGAGGGAAGGGAAGAACAGGAGAAGGGAAGAACAGAGGGAAAACACAGTCCTCTCCAGAGAGAAGGGAAGAACAGAGAGAAGGGAAGAACAGAGGGAAAACACAGTCCTCTCCAGAGAGAAGGGAAGAACAGAGGGAAAACACAGTCCTCTCCAGAGGGAAGGGAAGAACAGAGGGAAAACACAGTCCTCTCCAGAGGGAAGGGAAGAACAGAGGGGAAACACAGTCCTCTCCAGAAGGAAGGGAAGAACAGAGGGAAAACACAGTCCTCTCCAGAGGGAAGGGATGAACAGAGGGAAAACACAGTCCTCTCCAGAGGGAAGGGAAGAACAGAGGGAAAACACAGTCCTCTCCAGAGAGATAGGAAGAACAGAGGGAAAACACAGTCCTCTCCAGAGAGAAGGGAAGAACAGAGAGAAGGGAAGAACAGAGGTAAAACACAGTCCTCTCCAGACAGAAGGGAAGAACAGAGGGAAAACACAGTCCTCTCCAGAGAGAAGGGAAGAACAGAGGGAAAACACAGTCCTCTCCAGAGGGAAGGGAAGAACAGAGGGAAAACACAGTCCTCTCCAGAGGGAAGGGAAGAACAGAGGGAAAACACAGTCCTCTCCAGAGAGAAGGGAAGAACAGAGAGAAGGGAAGAACAGAGGGAAAACAGTCCTCTCCAGAGAGAAGGGAAGAACAGAGGGAAAACACAGTCCTCTCCAGAGGGAAGGGAAGAACAGAGGGAAACACAGTCCTCTCCAGAGGGAAAACACAGTCCTCTCCAGAGGGAAGGGAAGAACAGAGGGAAACACAGTCCTCTCCAGAGGGAAGGGAAGAACAGAGGGAAACACAGTCCTCTCCAGAGAGAAGGGAAGAACAGAGGGAAAACACAGTCCTCTCCAGAGAGAAGGGAAGAACAGAGGGAAAACACAGTCCTCTCCAGAGGAAAGGGAAGAACAGAGGGAAAACACAGTCCTCTCCAGAGGGAAGGGAAGAACAGAGGGAAACACAGTCCTCTCCAGAGGGAAGGGAAGAACAGAGGGAAACACAGTCCTCTCCAGAGAGAAGGGAAGAACAGAGGGAAAACACAGTCCTCTCCAGAGAGAAGGGAAGAACAGAGGGAAAACACAGTCCTCTCCAGAGAGAAGGGAAGAACAGAGGGAAACACAGTCCTCTCCAGAGAGAAGGGAAGAACAGAGGGAAAACACAGTCCTCTCCAGAGAGAAGGGAAGAACAGAGGGAAACACAGTCCTCTCCAGAGGGAAGGGAAGAACAGAGGGAAACACAGTCCTCTCCAGAGAGAAGGGAAGAACAGAGGGAAACACAGTCCTCTCCAGAGAGAAGGGAAGAACAGAGAGAAGGGAAGAACAGAGGTAAAACACAGTCCTCTCCAGAGAGAAGGGAAGAACAGAGGGAAACACAGTCCTCTCCAGAGAGAAGGGAAGAACAGAGAGAAGGGAAGAACAGAGGGAAAACACAGTCCTCTCCAGAGAGAAGGGAAGAACAGAGGGAAACACAGTCCTCTCCAGAGAGAAGGGAAGAACAGAGGGAAACACAGTCCTCTCCAGAGAGAAGGGAAGAACAGAGGGAAAACACAGTCCTCTCCAGAGAGAAGGGAAGAACAGAGGGAAACACAGTCCTCTCCAGAGGGAAGGGAAGAACAGAGGGAAACACAGTCCTCTCCAGAGAGAAGGGAAGAACAGAGGGAAACACAGTCCTCTCCAGAGAGAAGGGAAGAACAGAGGGAAAACACAGTCCTCTCCAGAGGGAAGGGAAGAACAGAGAGAAGGGAAGAACAGAGGGAAAACACAGTCCTCTCCAGAGAGAAGGGAAGAACAGAGGGAAACACAGTCCTCTCCAGAGAGAAGGGAAGAACAGAGGGAAACACAGTCCTATCCAGAGAGAAGGGAAGAACAGAGGGAAAACACAGTCCTCTCCAGAGAGAAGGGAAGAACAGAGGGAAACACAGTCCTCTCCAGAGGGAAAACACAGTCCTCTCCAGAGAGAAGGGAAGAACAGAGGGAAAACACAGTCCTCTCCAGAGAGAAGGGAAGAACAGAGGGAAAACACAGTCCTCTCCAGAGAGAAGGGAAGAACAGAGGGAAACACAGTCCTCTCCAGAGAGAAGGGAAGAACAGAGAGAAGGGAAGAACAGAGGTAAAACACAGTCCTCTCCAGAGAGAAGGGAAGAACAGAGGGAAACACAGTCCTCTTCAGAGAGAAGGGAAGAACAGAGAGAAGGGAAGAACAGAGGGAAAACACAGTCCTCTCCAGAGAGAAGGGAAGAACAGAGGGAAACACAGTCCTCTCCAGAGAGAAGGGAAGAACAGAGGGAAACACAGTCCTCTCCAGAGAGAAGGGAAGAACAGAGGGAAACACAGTCCTCTCCAGAGAGAAGGGAAGAACAGAGAGAAGGGAAGAACAGAGGTAAAACACAGTCCTCTCCAGAGAGAAGGGAAGAACAGAGGGAAACACAGTCCTCTCCAGAGAGAAGGGAAGAACAGAGAGAAGGGAAGAACAGAGGGAAAACACAGTCCTCTCCAGAGAGAAGGGAAGAACAGAGGGAAACACAGTCCTCTCCAGAGAGAAGGGAAGAACAGAGGGAAACACAGTCCTCTCCAGAGAGAAGGGAAGAACAGAGAGAAGGGAAGAACAGAGGGAAAACAGTCCTCTCCAGAGAGAAGGGAAGAACAGAGGGAAAACACAGTCCTCTCCAGAGGGAAGGGAAGAACAGAGGGAAACACAGTCCTCTCCAGAGGGAAAACACAGTCCTCTCCAGAGGGAAGGGAAGAACAGAGGGAAACACATTCCTCTCCAGAGGGAAGGGAAGAACAGAGGGAAACACAGTCCTCTCCAGAGAGAAGGGAAGAACAGAGGGAAAACACAGTCCTCTCCAGAGAGAAGGGAAGAACAGAGGGAAAACACAGTCCTCTCCAGAGAGAAGGGAAGAACAGAGGGAAAACACAGTCCTCTCCAGAGAGAAGGGAAGAACAGAGGGAAAACACAGTCCTCTCCAGAGGAAAGGGAAGAACAGAGGGAAAACACAGTCCTCTCCAGAGGGAAGGGAAGAACAGAGGGAAACACAGTCCTCTCCAGAGGGAAGGGAAGAACAGAGGGAAACACAGTCCTCTCCAGAGAGAAGGGAAGAACGGAGGGAAAACACAGTCCTCTCCAGAGAGAAGGGAAGAACAGAGGGAAAACACAGTCCTCTCCAGAGAGAAGGGAAGAACAGAGGGAAACACAGTCCTCTCCAGAGAGAAGGGAAGAACAGAGGGAAAACACAGTCCTCTCCAGAGAGAAGGGAAGAACAGAGGGAAACACAGTCCTCTCCAGAGGGAAGGGAAGAACAGAGGGAAACACAGTCCTCTCCAGAGAGAAGGGAAGAACAGAGGGAAACACAGTCCTCTCCAGAGAGAAGGGAAGAACAGCGAGAAGGGAAGAACAGAGGTAAAACACAGTCCTCTCCAGAGAGAAGGGAAGAACAGAGGGAAACACAGTCCTCTCCAGAGAGAAGGGAAGAACAGAGAGAAGGGAAGAACAGAGGGAAAACACAGTCCTCTCCAGAGAGAAGGGAAGAACAGAGGGAAACACAGTCCTCTCCAGAGAGAAGGGAAGAACAGAGGGAAACACAGTCCTCTCCAGAGAGAAGGGAAGAACAGAGGGAAAACACAGTCCTCTCCAGAGAGAAGGGAAGAACAGCGAGAAAACATAGTCCTCTCCAGAGGGAAGGGAAGAACAAGAGAAGGGAAGAACAGAGGGAAAACACAGTCCTCTCCAGAGAGAAGGGAAGAACAGAGGGAAAACACAGTCCTCTCCAGAGGAAAGGGAAGAACAGAGGGAAAACACAGTCCTCTCCAGAGGGAAGGGAAGAACAGAGGGAAACACAGTCCTCTCCAGAGGGAAGGGAAGAACAGAGGGAAACACAGTCCTCTCCAGAGAGAAGGGAAGAACGGAGGGAAAACACAGTCCTCTCCAGAGAGAAGGGAAGAACAGAGGGAAACACAGTCCTCTCCAGAGAGAAGGGAAGAACAGAGGGAAAACACAGTCCTCTCCAGAGAGAAGGGAAGAACAGAGGGAAACACAGTCCTCTCCAGAGGGAAGGGAAGAACAGAGGGAAACACAGTCCTCTCCAGAGAGAAGGGAAGAACAGAGGGAAACACAGTCCTCTCCAGAGAGAAGGGAAGAACAGCGAGAAGGGAAGAACAGAGGTAAAACACAGTCCTCTCCAGAGAGAAGGGAAGAACAGAGGGAAACACAGTCCTCTCCAGAGAGAAGGGAAGAACAGAGAGAAGGGAAGAACAGAGGGAAAACACAGTCCTCTCCAGAGAGAAGGGAAGAACAGAGGGAAACACAGTCCTCTCCAGAGAGAAGGGAAGAACAGAGGGAAACACAGTCCTCTCCAGAGAGAAGGGAAGAACAGAGGGAAAACACAGTCCTCTCCAGAGAGAAGGGAAGAACAGAGGGAAACACAGTCCTCTCCAGAGGGAAGGGAAGAACAGAGGGAAACACAGTCCTCTCCAGAGAGAAGGGAAGAACAGAGGGAAACACAGTCCTCTCCAGAGAGAAGGGAAGAACAGAGGGAAAACACAGTCCTCTCCAGAGAGAAGGGAAGAACAGAGGGAAAACACAGTCCTCTCCAGAGAGAAGGGAAGAACAGAGGGAAAACACAGTCCTCTCCAGAGGGAAGGGAAGAACAGAGGGAAACACAGTCCTCTCCAGAGAGAAGGGAAGAACAGAGGGAAAACACAGTCCTCTCCAGAGGGAAGGGAAGAACAGAGGGAAACACAGTCCTCTCCAGAGAGAAGGGAAGAACAGAGGGAAACACAGTCCTCTCCAGAGGAAAGGGAAGAACAGAGGGAAAACACAGTCCTCTCCAGAGAGAAGGGAAGAACAGAGGGAAAACACAGTCCTCTCCAGAGAGAAGGGAAGAACAGAGGGAAAACACAGTCCTCTCCAGAGGGAAGGGAAGAACAGAGGGAAACACAGTCCTCTCCAGAGAGAAGGGAAGAACAGAGGGAAAACACAGTCCTCTCCAGAGGGAAGGGAAGAACAGAGGGAAACACAGTCCTCTCCAGAGAGAAGGGAAGAACAGAGGAAAACACAGTCCTCTCCAGAGAGAAGGGAAGAACAGAGGGAAAACACAGTCCTCTCCAGAGAGAAGGGAAGAACAGAGGGAAACACAGTCCTCTCCAGAGGGAAGGGAAGAACAAGGGGAAACACAGTCCTCTCCAGAGAGAAGGGAAGAACAGAGGGAAAACACAGTCCTCTCCAGAGAGAAGGGAAGAACAGAGGGAAAACACAGTCCTCTCCAGAGAGAAGGGAAGAACAGAGGGAAAACACAGTCCTCTCCAGAGGGAAGGGAAGAACAAGGGGAAACACAGTCCTCTCCAGAGAGAAGGGAAGAACAGAGGGAAAACACAGTCCTCTCCAGAGAGAAGGGAAGAACAGAGGGAAACACAGTCCTCTCCAGAGAGAAGGGAAGAACAGAGAGAAGGGAAGAACAGAGGGAAAACACAGTCCTCTCCAGAGAGAAGGGAAGAACAGAGGGAAACACAGTCCTCTCCAGAGAGAAGGGAAGAACAGAGGGAAACACAGTCCTCTCCAGAGAGAAGGGAAGAACAGAGAGAAAACATAGTCCTCTCCAGAGAGAAGGGAAGAACAGAGAGAAGGGAAGAACAGAGGGAAAACACAGTCCTCTCCAGAGAGAAGGGAAGAACAGAGGGAAACACAGTCCTCTCCAGAGAGAAGGGAAGAACAGAGGGAAAACACAGTCCTCTCCAGAGAGAAGGGAAGAACAGAGGGAAACACAGTCCTCTCCAGAGAGAAGGGAAGAACAAGGGGAAACACAGTCCTCTCCAGAGAGAAGGGAAGAACAGAGGGAAAACACAGTCCTCTCCAGAGAGAAGGGAAGAACAGAGGGAAACACAGTCCTCTCCAGAGAGAAGGGAAGAACAGAGGGAAACACAGTCCTCTCCAGAGAGAAGGGAAGAACAGAGGGGAAACACAGTCCTCTCCAGAGAGAAGGGAAGAACAGAGGGAAAACACAGTCCTCTCCAGAGGGAAGGGAAGAACAGAGGGAAACACAGTCCTCTCCAGAGAGAAGGGAAGAACAGAGGGAAAACACAGTCCTCTCCAGAGAGAAGGGAAGAACAGAGGGAAAACACAGTCCTCTCCAGAGGGAAGGGAAGAACAGAGGGAAAACACAGTCCTCTCCAGAGAGAAGGGAAGAACAGAAGGAAACACAGTCCTCTCCAGAGGGAAGGGAAGAACAGAAGGAAACACAGTCCTCTCCAGAGGGAAGGGAAGAACAGAGGGAAAACACAGTCCTCTCCAGAGAGAAGGGAAGAACAGAGGGAAAACACAGTCCTCTCCAGAGAGAAGGGAAGAACAAGGGGAAACACAGTCCTCTCCAGAGAGAAGGGAAGAACAGAGGGAAACACAGTCCTCTAGTAGAAAAAGGATAGAACAAAAAGAAAAGAAACAGGGTGAGATGAGGGAATGAGAGGAGCACTGAGGAACACTGAAGAGGGAAAGATTGAAGCAGGGGAAGTGCTGTTTAGTGGAGTTCTAAAATATGCTTGTCCCTACTTACCTCTGTGTTTTTCATCCTCTTTGCCCCCTCTCCACCCCTTCTCTCTGTGTTTTTCCTCCCCTCTGCCGCCTCTCCACCCCTTCTCTCTGTGTTTTTCCTCCTCTCTGCCCCCTCTCCACCCCTTCTCTCTGTGTTTTTCCTCCCCTCTGCCCCCTCTCCACCCCTTCTCTCTGTGTTTTTCCTCCCCTCTGCCCCCTCTCCACCCCTTCTCTCTGTGTTTTTCCTCCCCTCTGCCGCCTCTCCACCCCTTCTTTCTGTGTTTTTCCTCCTCTCTGCCCCCTCTCCACCCCTTCTCTCTGTGTTTTTCCTCCCCTCTGCCCCCTCTCCACCCCTTCTCTCTGTGTTTTTCCTCCCCTCTGCCGCCTCTCCACCCCTTCTCTCTGTGTTTTTCCTCCTCTCTGCCCCCTCTCCACCCCTTCTCTCTGTGTTTTTCCTCCCCTCTGCCCCCTCTCCACCCCTTCTCTCTGTGTTTTTCCTCCTCTCTGCCCCCTCTCCACCCCTTCTCTCTGTGTTTTTCCTCCCCTCTGCCGCCTCTCCACCCCTTCTCTCTGTGTTTTTCCTCCCCTCTGCCGCCTCTCCACCCCTTCTCTCTGTGTTTTTCCTCCTCTCTGCCCCCTCTCCACCCCTTCTCTCTGTGTTTTTCCTCCCCTCTGCCCCCTCTCCACCCCTTCTCTCTGTGTTTTTCCTCCCCTCTGCCCCCTCTCCACCCCTTCTCTCTGTGTTTTTCCTCCCCTCTGCCGCCTCTCCACCCCTTCTTTCTGTGTTTTTCCTCCTCTCTGCCCCCTCTCCACCCCTTCTCTCTGTGTTTTTCCTCCCCTCTGCCCCCTCTCCACCCCTTCTCTCTGTGTTTTTCCTCCCCTCTGCCCCCTCTCCACCCCTTCTCTCTGTGTTTTTCCTCCCCTCTGCCGCCTCTCCACCCCTTCTTTCTGTGTTTTTCCTCCTCTCTGCCCCCTCTCCACCCCTTCTCTCTGTGTTTTTCCTCCCCTCTGCCCCCTCTCCACCCCTTCTCTCTGTGTTTTTCCTCCCCTCTGCCGCCTCTCCACCCCTTCTCTCTGTGTTTTTCCTCCTCTCTGCCCCCTCTCCACCCCTTCTCTCTGTGTTTTTCCTCCCCTCTGCCCCCTCTCCACCCCTTCTCTCTGTGTTTTTCCTCCTCTCTGCCCCCTCTCCACCCCTTCTCTCTGTGTTTTTCCTCCCCTCTGCCGCCTCTCCACCCCTTCTCTCTGTGTTTTTCCTCCCCTCTGCCGCCTCTCCACCCCTTCTCTCTGTGTTTTTCCTCCCCTCTGCCGCCTCTCCACCCCTTCTCTCTGTGTTTTTCCTCCCCTCTGCCGCCTCTCCACCCCTTCTCTCTGTGTTTTTCCTCCCCTCTGCCCCCTCTCCACCCCTTCTCTCTGTGTTTTTCCTCCTCTCTGCCCCCTCTCCACCCCTTCTCTCTGTGTTTTTCCTCCCCTCTGCCCCCTCTCCACCCCTTCTCTCTGTGTTTTTCCTCCCCTCTGCCCCCTCTCCACCCCTTCTCTCTGTGTTTTTCCTCCCCTCTGCCCCCTCTCCACCCCTTCTCTCTGTGTTTTTCCTCCCCTCTGCCCCCTCTCCACCCCTTCTCTCTGTGTTTTTCCTCCCCTCTGCCCCCTCTCCACCCCTTCTCTCTGTGTTTTTCCTCCCCTCTGCCCCCTCTCCACCCCTTCTCTCTGTGTTTTTCCTCCCCTCTGCCCCCTCTCCACCCCTTCTCTCTGTGTTTTTCCTCCCCTCTGCCCCCTCTCCACCCCTTCTCTTCCACAGTGAGACAGAGAGAATACATCTGGCCTTGGAGAGGTATTCAAGTCTTTATGTCACAAACATTGTCTGCATTAGGAGATATTGAAAACATTCCCAAACATTCATGTCCACAAACTCTGAGTGCTACAGTATATAAACTAGAACACAAAGACCCCTTTCCTCTCTCTCATCTCTTGTCATTTAACATAAAAATCCTCTCCGCCTCTCTCTCCCCTCTCGTCTCTCTAAAGAATGTAACCTACAGAAAAGGGTTTTGATAGAATCAAAGCTGAGAGCATTACTGTCCTAGGTTCAATATTACACTACAATACAACGGACAGAGTATTCCAGAACTACATGAGTATAACTATGTTCGGAACACTGTGACTAAAGCTATTGTCATCCGTTTACAACAGCAACAACATACTAGGAGAGAGAGATCCACTGTCCTGATTCATCCCTTTACAACAGCAACAACATACTAGTAGAGAGATCCACTGTTCTGATTCATCCCTTTACAACAGCAACAACATACTAGTAGAGAGAGATCCACTGTCCTGATTCATCCCTTTACAACAGCAACAACATACTAGTAGAGAGATCCACTGTCCTGATTCATCCCTTTACAACAGCAACAACATACTAGTAGAGAGATCCACTGTCCTGATTCATCCCTTTACAACAGCCACACAGAGGCAACATACTAGTAGAGAGAGATCCACTGTCCTGATTCATCCCTTTACAACAGCCACACAGGGTTACAAAATCCCTTTACAACAGCCACACAGGGTTACAAAAGCCTTGATGTTCATCAGTCCATGGTAAAACACATTGTCTATAAATGGAGAAAGTTCAGCACTGTTGCTACTGTCCCTAGGACTGGCCGTCCTGCAAAGATGACTGCAAGAGCACAGCGCAGAATGATCAATGAGGTTTAGAAGAATCCTAGAGTGTCAGCTAAAGACTTACAGAAACCTCTGGAACATGCTAACATCTCTGTTGACGAGTCTACGATATGTAAAACACAAAACAAGAATGGTGTTTATTGGAGGACACCACGGAAGAAGCCACTGTTGTCCAAAAAAAACATTGCTGCACATCTGAAGTTCACAAAAGAGCATCTGGATGTTCCACAGCACTACTGGCAAAATATTCTGTGGACAGATAAAACTACAGTTGAGTTGTTTGGAAGGAACACACAACACTATGTGTGGAGAAAAAAAGGCACAGCACACCAACATCAAAACCTCATCCCAACTGTAAATTCTGGTGGAGGGAGCGTCATGGTCTGCGACTGCTTTGCTGCCTCAGGACCTGGACAGCTTGCTATCATCGACAGACAAATTAATTCCCAAGTTTATCAAGACATTTTGCAGGAGAATGTAAGGCTCTCTGCCAATTGAAGCTCAACAGATGTTGGGTGATGCAACAAGACAACGACCCAAAACACAGAAGTAAATCAACAACAACTGGGTCAACCAGTTATTAAATCCAAGTGTTCGCATACTTTTCCCACCCTGCACTTTTACACAGTGTGTTCAATAAAAACATGAAAACAAATCATTGTTTGTGTTATTGGTTTAAGCAGACTGTGTTTGTCTATTGTTGTGATTTAAATGAAGATCAGATAACATGTTATGACCAATTTATATAAAAGTCCAGGTAATTCCAGTGTTCACATACTTTTTCTTGCCACTGTACTGGTAAAGAGAGATCCACTGTCCTGATTCATCCCTTTACAACAGCAACAACATACTAGTAGAGAGATCCACTGTCCTGATTCATCCCTTTACAACAGCCACACAGAGGAAACATACTAGTAGAGAGATCCACTGTCCTGATTCATCCCTTTACAACAGCCACACAGAGGAAACATACTAGTAGAGAGAGATCCACTGTCCTGATTCATCCCTTTACAACAGCCACACAGAGGCAACATGCTAGTAGAGAGAGATCCACTGTCCTGATTCATCCCTTTACAACAGCCACACAGAGGCAACATGCTAGTAGAGAGATCCACTGTCCTGATTCATCCCTTTACAACAGCCACACAGAGGAAACATACTAGTAGAGAGAGATACACTGTCCTGATTCATCCCTTTACAACAGCAACAACATACTAGTAGAGAGATCCACTGTCCTGATTCATCCCTTTACAACAGCCACACAGAGGAAACATACTAGTAAAGAGATATCCACTGTCCTGATTCATCCCTTTACAACAGCAACAACATACTAGTAGAGAGATCCACTGTCCTGATTCATCCCTTTACAACAGCCACACAGAGGAAACATACTAGTAGAGAGAGATACACTGTCCTGATTCATCCCTTTACAACAGCCACACAGAGGAAACATACTAGTAGAGAGAGATCCACTGTCCTGATTCATCCCTTTACAACAGCAACAACATACTAGTAGAGAGATCCACTGTCCTGATTCATCCCTTTACAACAGCCACACAGAGGAAACATACTAGTAAAGAGATATCCACTGTCCTGATTCATCCCTTTACAACAGCAACAACATACTAGTAGAGAGATCCACTGTCCTGATTCATCCCTTTACAACAGCCACACAGAGGCAACATGCTAGTAGAGAGAGATCCACTGTCCTGATTCATCCCTTTACAACAGCCACACAGAGGCAACATGCTAGTAGAGAGATCCACTGTCCTGATTCATCCCTTTACAACAGCCACACAGAGGAAACATACTAGTAGAGAGAGATACACTGTCCTGATTCATCCCTTTACAACAGCAACAACATACTAGTAGAGAGATCCACTGTCCTGATTCATCCCTTTACAACAGCCACACAGAGGAAACATACTAGTAAAGAGATATCCACTGTCCTGATTCATCCCTTTACAACAGCAACAACATACTAGTAGAGAGATCCACTGTCCTGATTCATCCCTTTACAACAGCCACACAGAGGAAACATACTAGTAGAGAGAGATACACTGTCCTGATTCATCCCTTTACAACAGCCACACAGAGGAAACATACTAGTAGAGAGAGATCCACTGTCCTGATTCATCCCTTTACAACAGCAACAACATACTAGTAGAGAGATCCACTGTCCTGATTCATCCCTTTACAACAGCCACACAGAGGAAACATACTAGTAAAGAGATATCCACTGTCCTGATTCATCCCTTTACAACAGCAACAACATACTAGTAGAGAGATCCACTGTCCTGATTCATCCCTTTACAACAGCCACACAGAGGCAACATACTAGTAGAGAGAGATCAACTGTCCTGATTCATCCCTTTACAACAGCCACACAGAGGAAACATACTAGTAGAGAGATCCACTGTCCTGATTCATCCCTTTACAACAGCCACACAGAGGAAACATACTAGTAGAGAGAGATACACTGTCCTGATTCATCCCTTTACAACAGCCACACAGAGGAAACATACTAGTAGAGAGATCCACTGTCCTGATTCATCCCTTTACAGCAGCCACACAGAGGCAACATACTAGTAAAGAGAGATCCACTGTCCTGATTCATCCCTTTACAACAGCCACACAGAGGAAACATACTAGTAGAGAGATCCACTGTCCTGATTCATCCCTTTACAACAGCCACACAGAGGATACATACTAGTAGAGAGAGATACACTGTCCTGATTCATCCCTTTACAACAGCCACACAGAGGAAACATACTAGTAAAGAGAGATCCACTGTCCTGATTCATCCCTTTACAACAGCAACAACATACTAGTAGAGAGATCCACTGTCCTGATTCATCCCTTTACAACAGCAACACAGAGGAAACATACTAGTAGAGAGATCCACTGTCCTGATTCATCCCTTTACAACAGCCACACAGAGGCAACATACTAGTAGAGAGATCCACTGTCCTGATTCATCCCTTTACAACAGCCACACAGAGGAAACATACTAGTAAAGAGAGATCCACTGTCCTGATTCATCCCTTTACAACAGCCACACAGAGGAAACATGCTAGTAAAGAGATATCCACTGTCCTGATTCATCCCTTTACAACAGCCACACAGAGGCAACATACTAGTAAAGAGATATCCACTGTCCTGATTCATCCCTTTACAACAGCCACACAGAGGAAACATACTAGTAGAGAGTTCCACTGTCCTGATTCATCCCTTTACAACAGCCACACAGAGGAAACATACTAGTAGAGAGAGATACACTGTCCTGATTCATCCCTTTACAACAGCCACACAGAGGAAACATACTAGTAGAGAGATCCACTGTCCTGATTCATCCCTTTACAACAGCCACACAGAGGAAACATACTAGTAGAGAGAGATACGCTGTCCTGATTCATCCCTTTACAACAGCCACACAGAGGAAACATACTAGTAGAGAGATCCACTGTCCTGATTCATCCCTTTACAACAGCCACACAGAGGAAACCTACTAGTAGAGAGAGATCCACTGTCCTGATTCATCCCTTTACAACAGCCACACAGAGGAAACATACTAGTAGAGAGAGATACACTGTCCTGATTCATCCCTTTACAACAGCCACACAGAGGAAACATACTAGTAGAGAGATCCACTGTCCTGATTCATCCCTTTACAACAGCCACACAGAGGAAACATACTAGTAGAGAGATCCACTGTCCTGATTCATCCCTTTACAACAGCCACACAGAGGAAACATACTAGTAAAGAGATATCCACTGTCCTGATTCATCCCTTTACAACAGCCACACAGAGGAAACATACTAGTAAAGAGATATCCACTGTCCTGATTCATCCCTTTACAACAGCCACACAGAGGATACATACTAGTAGAGAGAGATACACTGTCCTGATTCATCCCTTTACAACAGCCACACAGAGGAAACATACTAGTAAAGAGAGATCCACTGTCCTGATTCATCCCTTTACAACAGCAACAACATACTAGTAGAGAGATCCACTGTCCTGATTCATCCCTTTACAACAGCAACACAGAGGAAACATACTAGTAGAGAGATCCACTGTCCTGATTCATCCCTTTACAACAGCCACACAGAGGCAACATACTAGTAGAGAGATCCACTGTCCTGATTCATCCCTTTACAACAGCCACACAGAGGAAACATACTAGTAAAGAGAGATCCACTGTCCTGATTCATCCCTTTACAACAGCCACACAGAGGAAACATGCTAGTAAAGAGATATCCACTGTCCTGATTCATCCCTTTACAACAGCCACACAGAGGCAACATACTAGTAAAGAGATATCCACTGTCCTGATTCATCCCTTTACAACAGCCACACAGAGGAAACATACTAGTAGAGAGTTCCACTGTCCTGATTCATCCCTTTACAACAGCCACACAGAGGAAACATACTAGTAGAGAGAGATACACTGTCCTGATTCATCCCTTTACAACAGCCACACAGAGGAAACATACTAGTAGAGAGATCCACTGTCCTGATTCATCCCTTTACAACAGCCACACAGAGGAAACATACTAGTAGAGAGAGATACACTGTCCTGATTCATCCCTTTACAACAGCCACACAGAGGAAACATACTAGTAGAGAGATCCACTGTCCTGATTCATCCCTTTACAACAGCCACACAGAGGAAACCTACTAGTAGAGAGAGATCCACTGTCCTGATTCATCCCTTTACAACAGCCACACAGAGGAAACATACTAGTAGAGAGAGATACACTGTCCTGATTCATCCCTTTACAACAGCCACACAGAGGAAACATACTAGTAGAGAGATCCACTGTCCTGATTCATCCCTTTACAACAGCCACACAGAGGAAACATACTAGTAGAGAGATCCACTGTCCTGATTCATCCCTTTACAACAGCCACACAGAGGAAACATACTAGTAAAGAGATATCCACTGTCCTGATTCATCCCTTTACAGCAGCCACACAGAGGCAACATACTAGTAGAGAGATCAACTGTCCTGATTCATCCCTTTACAACAGCCACACAGAGGCAACATACTAGTAGAGAGATCAACTGTCCTGATTCATCCCTTTACAACAGCCACACAGAGGAAACATACTAGTAGAGAGATCCACTGTCCTGATTCATCCCTTTACAACAGCCACACAGAGGAAACATACTAGTAGAGAGAGATCCACTGTCCTGATTCCTTCAGACACAAAGACAGTCAGTCACCCAGTCAGCCAGCCAGTCAGTCAACCTGCCACTCAGTCACCCAGCCAGTCAGTCACCCAGCCAATCAGTCAGAGAGTCGACCAGCCAGCCAGTCAACTAGCCAGCCAGCCAGTCAGTCAGCCAGCCAGTCAGTCAGACAGTCAACCAGCCAGCCAGTCAGTCAGACAGTCAACTACCCAGCCAGCCAGTCACCCAGCCAGTCAGTCAGCCAGCCAGTCAGTCAGCCAGCCAGTGCTCAGTTTAAACCGGATAATGACAGACGTTGCGCTCCAAATAACACCAAGCCATTTTCCACTTTGGTCATCGATTCACTATTATGACCACCGTCCTCTAATATACACACACACTTGATGTCTGTCTGTGTTGACAGATGGAGGGGCTATACAGAACTCTGTCTCCTCACAAGGCTGTACACACACACACACACACACACACACACACACACACACACACGTACACACGTACACATGTACACACGTACACACGTGACAGTACCCAGCATGAGATCTGATGGCTCGCGAAGTCTGTCAGTGTATGTGATAGTGTTTGTGTGTGTCCATTAGGACCCTTGCACCTGGCAGCACAATAGAGGGACAGATTGGCACAGCAGACAGGCTCTGTTGCGCCACTCGCTCTCTGGCCCTCATTGTCACCCCAGTGTTTCGGAGTGCATCTCAGGGAGGTGTGGCTCGGAGTGTGTCTCAGGGAGGTGTGGCTCGGAGTGTGTCTCAGGGAGGTGTGGCTCGGAGTGTGTCTCAGGGAGGTGTGGCTCAGAGTGTGTCTCAGGGAGGTGTGGCTCGGAGTGCAACTCAGGGAGGTGTGGCTCAGAGTGTCTCAGGCTGGTGTGGCTCGGAGTGTGTCTCAGGGAGGTGTGGCTCGGAGTGCATCTCAGGGAGGTGTGGCTCAGTGTGTCTCAGGGAGGTGTGGCTCAGAGTGTGTCTCAGGGAGGTGTGGCTCAGAGTGCATCTCAGGGAGATGTGGCTCGGAGTGTGTCTCAGGGAGGTGTGGCTCAGTGTGTCTCAGGGAGGTGTGGCTCAGTGTGTCTCAGGGAGGTGTGGCTCAGTGTGTCTCAGGGAGGTGTGGCTCAGAGTGTGTCCCAGGGAGATGTGGCTCACAGTGTGTCTCAGGGAGGTGTGGCTCGTAGTGTGTCTCAGGGAGCTGTCTGCAGATCATGCGTGTGTGAATGTTAATTTATCTTTTATATCAGAATTGTATGCTAAAATGTACATTACCGGTCAAGTTTTAGAACACCTACTCATTCAAGGGGTTTTCTTTATTTTTACTATTTTCTATATTATAGAATAATAGTGAAAACATCAAAACTAAGAAATAACACATATGGAATCACGTAGTAACCAAAAAAGTGTTAAACCTATCAAAATACATTTAATATTTGAGATCCTTCAAATTGCCATCCTTTACCTGGATGACAGCTTTGCACACTCTTGGCATTCTCTCAACCAGTCACCTGGAATGCATTTCAATTAACAGGTGTGCCTTCTTAAAAGTTAATTTGTCAAATGTATTTCCTTCTTAATGTGTTTGAGCCAATCAGTTATGTTGTGACAAGGTAAGGGGGGTATACAGAAGATAGCCCTATTTGGTAAAAGACCAAGTCTATACTTTGGCAAGAACAGCTCAAATAAGCAGAGAAACGACAGTTCATCATTACTTTAAGACATGAAGGTCAGTCAATACGGAACATTTCCAGAACTTTGAAAGTTTCTTCAACTGCAGTCGCAAAAACCATCAAGTGCTGTGATGAAACTGGCTCTCATGAAACTGGCTCTGATGAAACTGGCTCTGATGAAACTGGCTCTCGTGAAACTGGCTCTGATGAAACTGGCTCTCATGAAACTGGCTTTGATGAAACTGGCTCTCATGAAACTGGCTCTGTTGAAACTGGCTCTGGTGAAACTGGCTCTGATGAAACTGGCTCTGATGAAACTGGCTCTGATGAAACTGGCTCTCATGAAACCTGCTCTCATGAAACTGGCTCTCATGAGGACAGCCACAGGAAAGCAAGACCCAGAGTTACCTCTGCTGCAGATGATAAGTTCATTAAAGTTACCAGCCACAGAAATTGCAGCCCAAATAAATGCTTCACAGTGTTCAAGTAACAGACACATCTCAACATCAACTGTTCAGACGAGACTGTGTGAATCAGGCCTTCATGGTCGAGTTGCTGCAAAGAAACTACTACTAAAGGACACCAATAAGAAGAAGAGACTTGCTTGGGCCAAGAAACATGAGCAACGGACATTAGACCGCTGGAAATATGTCCTTTGGTCTGGAGTCCAAATTGGAGATTTTTGGTTCCAACCGCCGTGTCTTTGTGAGACGCGGTGTGGGTGAACAGATGATCTCCGCATGTGTATTTCCCACCGTGAAGCATGGAGGAGGAGGTGTTATGGTGTGGAGGTGCTTTGCTGGTGACACTGTCTGGGATTTACAGTGGTTGCACAAAGAATTGGAGGAAGGGGTGCCAACAATTGTGGCAAACATATATTTGAGAAAAATATTTGTTTTATATTTAGAATTGATTTTTTCTTTCAATTATTTTACTTTGATTAAAAGCCTGTTCTGCTCATATTTACCACGGGTGCCGATATTAGTGGAGGGCACTGTACAGTATTTAGATTTCAAGGCACATGTAACCAGCATGGCTACCACAGCATTCTGCAGCGATACACCATCCCATCTGGTTTGGGCTTAGTGGGACTATCATTTGTTTATCAACACGACAATGACCCAACACACCTCCAGGCTGTGGAAGGGCTATTTGACCAAGAAGGAGAGTGATGGAGTGTTGCATCTGATGACCTGTCCTCCACAATCACTCAACCTCAACCCAATTGAGATGGTTTGGGATTGTCACGACTCCTACCGAAGGTGGCCCCCCTTCCCGTTCGGGTGGCGCTCGGCGGTCGTCGTCGCCGGCCTACTAGCTGCCACTGATTCTTTCCTCCCCCTCCTTGTCTGTTTATTGGTTACACCTGTTGTTTATTAGGTGATTAGTTGGGCTTTATTAGCCAGCCGGCCCGCCTGCTCTTTGTGTGGGATTGTTTGTGTGACTAGTGTGCACGTTAGAGGTTAACGTGTTTTCCTGTTCGTGGGCTTTTTGCTGGACTGTTTTAGTCCCCGTGTTTGGGGCATTTGTTTTCATGGGGTGGCTTATGTTCGCCATTTGTGCATTAAATAGCACTACCCTGAACTCTCTGCTTCCTGCGCCTGACTTCGCACCCACTACACCCAGTTCGTTACAGGGATGAGTTGGACCGCAGAGTGAAGGAAAAGCAGCCAACCAGTGCTTTGCATATGTGGGAACACCTTCAAGACTATTGGAAAAGCCTTCCAGGTGAAGCTGGTTGAGAGAATGCCAAGAGTGTGTAAAGCTGTCATCAAGGCAAAGGTTGGCTATTTGAAGAATCTGAAATATAAAATATATTTTGATTTGTTTAACACAATTTTGGGTGACTACGTTATTCCATTACTGTTATCTCATAGTTTTGATTTCTTCACTGATATTCTACAATGTAGAAAATAGTAAAAAACAAAGAAAACCATTGAATGAGTAGGTGTTCTAACCCCTGACCCAACCAGGGTTAACTGCGCAATGTGTTAGGTCACAGGGGTTAAACTGGGTACTTAGGCCACCAGTCAGGGTAGCTGACACCATTGTGTGTGTCTGTCACTGTTCGTCCTTCCGCGTGTTTGAGTGTGTGTGTACAAACAAGTGTGTGCGTATGTGTGTATAAATATGAGAGTGAAAATGTGGAACCATACATGTCCCCTTAGTAATGTGGGGACTGTATGCCTGCCTGCCTGCGCCTCTCTCTCTCTCTCTCTCTCTCTCTCTCTCTCTCTCTCTCTCTCTCTCTCTCTCTCTCTCTCTCTCTCTCTCTCTCTCTCTCTCTCTCTCTCTCTCTCTCTCTCTCTCTCTCTCTCTCTCTCTCTCTCTCTCTCTCTCTCTCTCTCTCTCTCTCTCTCTCTCTCTCTCTCTCTCTCTCTCTCTCTCTCTCTCTCTCTCTCTCTCTCTCTCTCTCTCTCTCTCTCTCTCTCTCTCTCTCTCTCTCTCTCTGTGTGTGTGTGTGTGTGTGTGTGTGTGTACGGTACCTAGCCAGTCGTTGAACTTCTTGACCTCAGAGGGCAGGCCCAGCTCAGTGAAGTCTCCCGTGTGGAGCAGCACGTCACCATAGGGCATCTGAATCCCATCTGTACGGGAGTGGGTGTCCGAAACACACACAAACCTTGTGTGTCCTGCTGGCTTAGGAGTGTCATACGGGGTAGGGTCCACCCTGAGAGAGAGAGAGAGAGAGAGAGAGAGAGAGAGAGGGGGGGAAAGGAGAGAGAGAGAGGAAAGAGGAGAGGGAAAGAAAGAAAATCTAGATAATAAAGCTGTAGTGAGAGACTCATCCTGTCCTACAGTAGCTGTAGTGAGAGACTCATCCTGTTCTACAGTAGCTGTATTCAGAGACACATCCTGTCCTACAGTAGCTGTATTCAGAGACACATCCTGTCCTACAGTAGTTGTATTCAGAGACACATCCTGTCCTACAGTAGCTGTATTCAGAGACACATCCTGTCCTACAGTAGCTGTATTCAGAGACTCATCCTGTTCTACAGTAGCTGTATTCAGAGACTCATCCTGTTCTACAGTAGCTGTATTCAGAGACACATCCTGTCCTACAGTAGCTGTATTCAGAGACTCATCCTGTTCTACAGTAGCTGTAGTGAGAGACTCATCCTGTTCTACAGTAGCTGTAATGAGAGACTCAACCTGTTCTACAGTAGCTGTAATGAGAGACTCATCCTGTTCTACAGTAGCTGTATTCAGAGACTCATCCTGTTCTACAGTAGCTGTAGTGAGAGACTCATCCTGTTCTACAGTAGCTGTAATGAGAGACTCATCCTGTTCTACAGTAGCTGTATTCAGAGACACATTAGGTCCTACAGTAGCTGTAGTCAGAGACTCATCCTGTCCTACAGTAGCTGTAGTCAGAAACTCATCCTGTCCTACAGTAGCTGTCGTCAGAGACAGATCCTGTTCTACAGTAGCTGTAGTCAGAGACTCATCCTGTCCTACAGTAGCTGTAGTCAGAGACTCATCCTGTCCTACAGTAGCTGTCGTCAGAGACACATCCTGTTCTACAGTAGCTGTAGTCAGAGACTCATCCTGTCCTACAGTAGCTGTAGTCAGAGACTCGTCCTGTCCTACAGTAGCTGTTATCAGAGACACACCCTGTCCTACAGTAGCTGTATTCAGAGACACATCCTGTCCTACAGTAGCTGTATTCAGAGACACATCCTGTCCTACAGTAGCTGTATTCAGAGACACATCCTGTCCTACAGTAGTTGTATTCAGAGACACATCCTGTCCTACAGTAGCTGTATTCAGAGACACATCCTGTCCTACAGTAGCTGTATTCAGAGACACATCCTGTCCTACAGTAGCTGTAGTCAGAGACTCGTCCTGTCCTACAGTAGCTGTTATCAGAGACACACCCTGTCCTACAGTAGCTGTAGTCAGAGACTCATCCTGTCCTACAGTAGCTGTCGTCAGAGACAGATCCTGTCCTACAGTAGCTGTAGTCAGAGACTCATCCTGTCCTACAGTAGCTGTCGTCAGAGACACATCCTGTTCTACAGTAGCTGTAGTCAGAGACTCATCCTGTCCTACAGTAGCTGTCGTCAGAGACACATCCTGTTCTACAGTAGCTGTAGTCAGAGACACATCCTGTCCTACAGAAGCTGTAGTCAGAGACACATCCTGTCCTAAAGTAGCTGTAGTCAGAGACTCATCCTGTCCTACAGTAGCTGTCATCAGAGACACATCCTGTCCTACAGTAGCTGTAGTCAGAGACTCATCCTGTCCTACAGTAGTTGTATTCAGAGACACATCCTGTCCTACAGTAGCTGTATTCAGAGACACATCCTGTCCTACAGTAGTTGTATTCAGAGACACATCCTGTCCTACAGTAGCTGTATTCAGAGACACATCCTGTCCTACAGTAGTTGTATTCAGAGACACATCCTGTCCTACAGTAGCTGTATTCAGAGACACATCCTGTCCTACAGTAGCTGTATTCAGAGACTCATCCTGTCCTACAGTAGCTGTAGTCAGAAACTCATCCTGTCCTACAGTAGCTGTCGTCAGAGACAGATCCTGTTCTACAGTAGCTGTAGTCAGAGACTCATCCTGTCCTACAGTAGCTGTAGTCAGAGACTCGTCCTGTCCTACAGTAGCTGTTATCAGAGACACACCCTGTCCTACAGTAGCTGTATTCAGAGACACATCCTGTCCTACAGTAGCTGTATTCAGAGACACATCCTGTCCTACAGTAGCTGTATTCAGAGACACATCCTGTCCTACAGTAGTTGTATTCAGAGACACATCCTGTCCTACAGTAGCTGTATTCAGAGACACATCCTGTCCTACAGTAGCTGTATTCAGAGACACATCCTGTCCTACAGTAGCTGTAGTCAGAGACTCGTCCTGTCCTACAGTAGCTGTTATCAGAGACACACCCTGTCCTACAGTAGCTGTTATCAGAGACACACCCTGTCCTACAGTAGCTGTAGTCAGAGACTCATCCTGTCCTACAGTAGCTGTATTCAGAGACACATCCTGTCATACAGTAGCTGACACCAGGTCAGTATAAATGGTGTAATGAGGGAGCTAGCTGCAGAACCCTGTAAATTAGAGCATTAGGCTGGAGATCAAAAACTGCTTTCATTCAGGTCCAACTTTAAACACTGTTATCCTCCCAAGTCCACTGCAGGTCAAGGGCTAGGGTTAGGGTTCTACTGCAAGAGACCAGACACATACTGAAAGCAGGACTAACATGGCCAGCCCCTCTGTTCTTTTAACATGAGAAAATTAGAGACTTGTGAAAAAAATGTAAGAAAATAAATTATTCTGTGTCTAAATTTTCACAAACTCCCCGACAGAGTAGCTTTTAGCTTTTAGTGGCTTACCTTTGTGTGAGGCATAAAATAAAATTGTCATAGATGTCATCTGTAGTTAAAGATGACATCAATTGGAGCTGCTAAATCACGTTATTTCAACATAATTTATGTGATGGGAAAATGATTCACATTTATTTCAGAAAAAGGTAAAAGGATTTTATTTTCTTTGACAATAGTCAGAAAAAAGTCTGATTCTTTTTGGTGGCAAATTGGGGGAAGGGTGTTAAATTAAAAACTGTATTTTTCTGTCCATTTGTGAAAAGAAAAATCACTTAGACCCTGGTCTCGACTGGGCATCCTTTTATTTATGTCAGCTAAAAAAGGAAGAAAAAGGATGGAGAGTGTTTGAAAGGAGGGAGAGAAAATCTTGTCAGTAATTGAAGTCAGCAATGTGCAATCCCCCACACTCTGCCAATAGGCCATTATTTCATTAGGAGATGAGATGTCACTCTACAGACAACATCAGCCCCATAATCAACACATATGTCTCCCTCCAACCTGACACATGAACACACACACACGCACTCACGCACACACACTTGCATGCATGTACGCACACACACACAAAATAAAATGTGCACGCACAGAATATATAATGCAAGTCCGCACAGTCGACACCCATTCACACACACACA
Organism: Oncorhynchus clarkii lewisi; assembly: GCF_045791955.1. NCBI lineage: Eukaryota > Metazoa > Chordata > Actinopteri > Salmoniformes > Salmonidae > Oncorhynchus > Oncorhynchus clarkii. The sequence continues at coordinate 36,703,691 of NC_092172.1, read as the reverse complement.
CACGCGCACACGCGCACACGCACGCACACGCACACACACACACACACACACATCATTAACAGAGATTGGAGAGAAAGACACAAAGAAAAACCTCTTCAAAATTCAGTCTGAAAAGGACCGTTATTAAATTGCTTAACTAATAAGTCTCCCAAATACTCTGCAGTTCAGATCACCAGATATGGGTTCATCTTATAAGGTAAAGATGATGTTCTCCCTCCTTTTCAGCAGAACCTTTCATCCATGCAGTGATTTGGGTCGAGGGCCTGTTTGCCTACAGCATGTGAGGCCAGGCAGGCAGGCCTCTAACATGTCTTATGCAGGAAGGTCCCCATTCTAGCTCTGTTATTCACTGCCTAGAAAAGCATCTGGCCTTTATAAACATGTTGGTGCAGCCTAACATGCTGTCTCAGTAGTCTTTATAAACATGTTGGTGCAGCCTAACATGCTGTCTCAGTAGCCTTTATAAACATGTTGGTGCAGCCTAACATGCTGTCTCAGTAGTCTTTATAAACATGTTGGTGCAGCCTAACATGCTGCCTCAGTAGCCTTTATAAACATGTTGGTGCAGCCTAACATGCTGTCTCAGTAGCCTTTATAAACATGTTGGTGCAGCCTAACATGCTGTCTCAGTAGCCTTTATAAACATGTTGATGCAGCCTAACATGCTGTCTCAGTAGCCTTTATAAACATGTTGGTGCAGCCTAACATGCTGTCTCAGTAGTCTTTATAAACATGTTGGTGCAGCCTAACATGCTGTCTCAGTAGCCTTTATAAACATGTTGGTGCAGCCTAACATGCTGCCTCAGTAGCCATTATTAACATGTTGGTGCAGCCTAACATGCTGTCTCAGTAGCCTTTATAAACATGTTGGTGCAGCCTAACATGCTGCCTCAGTAGCCTTTATAAACATGTTGGTGCAGCCTAACATGCTGTCTCAGTTGCCTTTATAAACATGTTGGTGCAGCCTAACATGCTGCCTCAGTAGCCTTTATAAACATGTTGGTGCAGCCTAACATGTTGTCTCAGTAGTCTTTATAAACATGTTGGTGCAGCCTAACATGCTGCCTCAGTAGCCTTTATAAACATGTTGGTGCAGCCTAACATGCTGTCTCAGTAGCCTTTATAAACATGTTGGTGCAGCCTAACATGCTGTCTCAGTAGCCTTTATAAACATGTTGGTGCAGCCTAACATGCTGCCTCAGTAGCCTTTATAAACATGTTGGTGTAGCCTAACATGCTGTCTCAGTAGCCTTTATAAACATGTTGGTGCAGCCTAACATGCTGTCTCAGTAGTCTTTATAAACATGTTGGTGCAGCCTAACATGCTGCCTCAGTAGTCTTTATAAACATGTTGGTGCAGCCTAACATGTTGTCTCAGTAGTCTTTATAAACATGTTGGTGCAGCCTAACATGCTGCCTCAGTAGCCTTTATAAACATGTTGGTGCAGCCTAACATGCTGTCTCAGTAGCCTTTATAAACATGTTGGTGCAGCCTAACATGCTGTCTCAGTAGCCTTTATAAACATGTTGATGCAGCCTAACATGCTGTCTCAGTAGCCTTTATAAACATGTTGGTGCAGCCTAACATGCTGTCTCAGTAGTCTTTATAAACATGTTGGTGCAGCCTAACATGCTGTCTCAGTAGCCTTTATAAACATGTTGGTGCAGCCTAACATGCTGCCTCAGTAGCCATTATTAACATGTTGGTGCAGCCTAACATGCTGTCTCAGTAGCCTTTA
>NC_092172.1:36639452-36696952 GCF_045791955.1 Oncorhynchus clarkii lewisi | reverse complement strand
CAGTACCCTGCCCTGAACCTTATTCACTGTTACTAGCCAGCTACTACCCGGTACTTTACCGTGCACCTTAGAGACTTCTGCCCTATGTACAGTTGGAGTCGGAAGCCAAATACATTTAAACTTACCACCCTGCAAACCACTGCTGACTTGCTTCTGAAGCTAAGCAGTGTTGGTCCTGGTCAGTTCCTGGATAGGAGACCAGATGCTGCTGGAAGTGGAGGGCCAGTAGCGAAGAGGCACTGAGTTTGAAGGTTGGCCTTGAAATACATCCACAGGTACACCTCCAATTGACTCAAATTATGTCAATTAGCCTATCAGAAGCTTCTACAGCTATGACATAATTTTCTGTAATTTTCCAAGCTGTTTAAAGGCAGTCAACTTAGTGTATGTAAACTTCTGACCCACTGGAATTGTGATACAGTGAATTATAAGTGAAATAATCTGTCTACAAACCATTGTTGGAAAAAGTACTTGTGTCATGCACAAAGTAGATGTCCTAACCAACTTACAAACCAACTACAGTTTGTTAACAAGACATTTGTGGAGTGGTTGAAAACCGAGTTTTACCTAAGTGTATGTAAACTTCCGACTTCAACTGTACATAGAGTCATTAAACACTTGAATAATGTTTACATTCTGTTTTACCCACTTTATATGCGTGTACTTTATTCTAGTCATGGCTCATCCTACACATTTATTGTGTTCATATACTGGCCATGCTGTCTATACACACCATTATGTATATATTCTTTTATATTCCGGACTCTGACATCGCTTGTTCTGATATTTCTTAATTTCTTTCTTTGTACTTTTTGGATTCTGTGTGTATTGTTTTGTATTGCTGGGTATTACTGCACTGTTGGAGCTAGAAACACAAGCATCTGGCTGCCCCTGCGATAACATCTGCAAATCTGTGTACGCGACCAATAAACGTTGATTTCATTTTGTGTTCGATTTGTATCACTGTAGCGGTAATACTCAGTACTGTAGAAGTGACTTAATTACACACAGAGACATAAAAATACTGTGTGTGTGTGTGTGTGTGTGTGTGTGTGTGTGTGTGTGTGTGTGTGTGTGTGTGTTTTAAAAAAGATCTTACACCATTAAAACTGAAACTAGATATCTGTCTAACCCAAACTAGAACACCTCTTATTAAAAGGCTTCTATAACACACTAACATATTGGCTTATTGGTTCAAATGGAACTGATAGCATTTTAGCTACATGAAACCTTATTAAAATCTTCATATACACCCCCAGGAAGAATATGACATTTTCTGACAAGCAAGCACTTAGATATGTTTATTTTCACGTTTTCATAAATTACGTATACTAAGGCATTTGTGAAAATTCTATACCCATATTGAGCGGGAAAGCAGCCGTGTGTTTGGACAATTAATAGACACTGCAGTAAATAAAACCTAGGACCATGTACCATGCAGGCCAGTGTGCCTTAGCCAATCAGAGGTACAGCAGCATCATTCACTTTGAACTGGACTGTGTGTTTACAGGCAGTAGGGCCTGCCATCATTCACTTTGAACTGGACTGTGTGTTTACAGTAGAGGTCGATTAATTAGTGCTGATTTCAAGTTTTCATAACAATCGGTAATCTGCATTTTTGGACACCGATCATGGCCGATTACATTGCACTCCACGAGGAGACTGCGTGACAGGCTGACTACCTGTTAAGCGAGTGCAGCAAGGAGCCACGGTAAGGTGCTAGATAGCATTAAACGTATCTTATAAAAAAACAATCAATCTTAACATAATCACTAGTTAACAACACATGGTTGATGATATAAATAGTTTATCTAGCTTGTCCTGCGTTGCATACAATCGATGCAGTGCCTGTTCATTTATCATTGAATCACAGCCTACTTCGCCAAACCGGGGATGATTTAACAAAAGCACATTTGCGAAAAAAGCACAATCGTTGCACGAATGTGTCACGGTTGTTTGTATAGACGGACCAAGACGCAGCACATGTTGAGTCCCACATTATATTTAATAGTGAAACTTCAGCAGAACAAACAATAAACAAACAAACAAAACAACAAACCGTGATAACAGAGGTGCTACATACACTACTCAAAACAATATCCCATAACCCACTGGTGGAACAAATGCAACTTAAGTATGATCCCCAATTAGAGACAATGATAACCAGCTGCCTCTAATTGGAAATCATACAAATCACTAACATAGAAAATCAAACCTAGAACCCCACATAGAAAGTATAAACTAGAACAAAACCCCTAGTCACACCCTGACCTACTCTACCATAGAAAATACATGTTTTCTATAGTCAGGACGTGACAGAATGTACCTAACCATAAACATCAATGCCGGAACGGAATGGTTCCGTATTTCACTGAAAGAATAAACGTCTTGTTTTTGAAATGATAGTATCCGGATTTGACCATATTAATGACCTAAGGCTCGTATTTCTGTGTGTTATTATGTTATAATTAAGTCTATGATTTGATATTTGATAGAGCAGTCTGACTGAGCGGTGGTAAGCAGAAGCAGGCTCGTAAGCATTCCTTCAAACAGCACTTTCATGCGTTTTCCAGCAGCTCATCGCTGTGCTTCAAGCATTGAATTGTTTATGACTTCAAGCCTATCAACTCCTGAGCTAGTTAGCGGGGTGCACGCTAATAGCGTTTCAATTGGTGACGTCACTTGCTCTGAGACCTTGAAGTAGTTGTTCCCCTTGCTCTGCAAGGTCTGCGGCTTTTGTGGAGCGATGGGTAACGATGCTTCAAGGGTGGCTGTTGACGATGTGTTCCTGGTTCGAGCCCAGGTAGGGGAGAGGAGAGGGACGGAAGCTATACTGTTACACTGGAAATACTAAAGTGCCTATAAGAACATCCAATAGTCAAAGGTATATGAAATACAAATGGTTTAGAGAGAAATAGTCCTATAAATACTATATTAACTACAACCTAAAACGTCTTGCCTTGGAATATTGAAGACTCATGTTAAAAGGAACCACCAGCACATATTGCACTTTTACTTTCTTCTCCATTGCATTATTTAAACAAATTGAACATGTTTGATTATTTATTTGAGGCTAAATTTATTTTATTGATTTATTATATTAAGTTAAATTAAAAGTGTTCATTCAGTATTGTTGTAATTGTCATTGTTACAAATATACATTTTAAAAACCGTCCGATTAATCGGTATCGGCTTTTTGTGGTCCTCCAATAATCGTTATTGGTATCGGCGTTGAAAAATCATAATCGGTCGACCTCTAGTTTACAGGCAGATGCAACAGTGCGACTTTAGATCATTAGAATGCATTTGTCAAAAGCCACAAAATACACTTGGATGGATTTCTGTAAATACCACGGGAGTCCTCTTACATCTGGGAACTGTACAGTCCTATTGATCCAACAACCACAAAAAGATAGGCTATCTTCCCCAGAATGCACATCAACAACAAGCTCAACTACTAATGCTAGCCAGAGCAAGATGCTCTACAATTGAAGGAAGGAACATTAGATAAACCCTCTCAAACTTTTTCAGCGAGTTGGCCGTCAAAATTGCACTGATAAAAAATGGGGAATAGCCTGCTCGTCCTTCTGTAGCTTGCCTGCCAATGCATGCGTTGTCCCAACTAAGCACCCAAGCTAGCTTGCTAGCTAGCTTCTCCAGACACAAATGAGAGAACACCTCACGCTGACCATTTTACTCGCCGTAGCAGAGCTGGCTAGGCTGTTTACATGTTATCTAGAGCATTTGTGATGAACTATTACCTTTCTTGACTACGTTTACTGACACTGGTCATATTCAGCGGGTGTTTCACGTTTCTAAATTCATCAGTGATTCTGGTCTCTGGTACACTCAGATAAGAGTTCTCTTAAATCGGAGACATACTAACTGTATAACATTGGGTCAGCATAACTAGCTAGCTAACCAATCTCTAGTTGTGTAGCCACTGAAAAACGATACTAGGGGAAAACATCAGTGACTCACCCACTCCTCCAATGACATGACGTCCTCCTAGAAGCTAGCTAGCTATTAGGCTCTGTGTTTTTAGCTACATAGATAGATAGCATATTAGCCACGTTATGACTGACTTATGATCATTACTCGTTTGATTTTATTGACATTCAAAGCCTTAGTTACAAACTGAAACAATGTATCCCGAATGGAGGCAGCAAACAATGTACCAGGCTGTGATTTACAACCTGATAGCAATATGTTTGGACAACCAAGAAATGTATTGGTGAATTAAATGAATCCTGTATTGAACTGCTTCCATCTATTCTGCCCACAATGTCTTAGTGTACATCATGGAATGTTATAAAGCTGGTTTTGAAGCATAAACTGATATTAAGATTGTCTGTTTGTTTCATATCTGTAATGTAGTTAAAACGCTGTCAGTTCCACTTTAAGCCAAAGCACACAGAGAATGAAACACTGAATCCCCCTTGCTACTAAAAACAGTGGAAAAGCTTTGGATAGAAAGCAGAGCCCATTATTTGAGAGAGAGAGAGAGAGAGAGAGAGAGAGAGAGAGAGAGAGAGAGAGAGAGAGAGAGAGAGAGAGAGAGAGAGAGAGAGAGAGAGAGAGAGAGAGAGAGAGAGAGAGAGAGAGAGAGAGAGAGAGAGAGAGAGAGAGAGAGAGAGAGAGAGAGAGAGAGGGGGATAAGGCATGAAAGGGAGAGAGGAAAATAAAGGAAAGGGAAGGGAAGGGAAGAGAAGAGAGGGGGAAAGAGATCTCTGATGTTCGTAGGAGGATATTTCGTTTGACAGAGCACACTTGGCTCAGTGGCCAAAAACACACAAGTAAAGTGGGTCAAAGTTCACTGCTCGCTCTTCCGGGCCTGACACCTAACTCAGAGCAGATAAGAAGGTCAGGGACTTTGCCGTTTTGGAGATGCCACAGTTCCCTCTGATTGATTATAATATACACACTTTCTTGATAAATGTCCAAGAAGTAATACATTGTAGGTATAAAGCGTGTATTTATCAGTCTATGCTTAGTGTAATGTATGCCTAGCCGTTAAGAGTGTTGAGCCAGTAACTGAAAGTTTGCTGGTTTGAATCCCAGAGCGACATAAATCATTACATAACAAATGAAGTATTTTGTTTTAGCTTATACATACACCCTCATCTCTTCTCCCAGCACTTCCTCAGAGCCGTAGGAAGCTGTAATACATAAAAAGAGAAAAGTCTATCCTCCACAGGTTCCTCCAACCAGTCTGGGTAATTGGATAATCTGTGACAATTATGTCTGCCGGGAGAGTTAGGAGTGTCTACCCTGCAACACAGTGGAGTGAGGGAGAGGGGGATGAAAGGATAGAGGAATGGACAGATTGTGTTCTTTTCAGAGGGGCGTAGCGGCAGTCTCCTTGTCTAGCCGTTGGTCGGCCCCCACTGTCCAGTTGGGGTCAATGAGGTCAACTACCCCTGGACTCCCTACTTTTCTGGGCTACAAGTAGGAGCTGTCAATCAGGGGGGGGGCATCCACTATTATTTCTACCTAGTCAGTTGTACAACTGAATGTATTCAGCTGAAATGTGTCTTCCGCATCCTCTGAATCAGAGAGGTGCGGGGGGCTGCTATAATCGACATCCACATCTTCAGGTGCCCGGGGAAGGCACCTGCTGCCTATTAAAGTTACATATAATCACCTATTATATTACAGAGTTACATATAATCAACTATTATATTACAGAGTTACATATAATCACCTATAGTACTCCTTCCCTCTTTCATTCCCAATCAACGCCCACCACAGTTGTCATGTCTTAATGATTTTCCAGTCAATAGCCCTCTAATGGCTAGGCCCCAACCTAGAGCCTTTGGAGGTCAAAGGGCAAATGTCGAATCGCTAATCAACTGGAGTTGACAACGTCCTACCTAATGTTAATAAATATGCGAGTAGCTGTCTCCATTTGTGCCAAAAGATGATTGTGGTAATAAGGTCAAGACAGGTGGTATTTGTCTAAGAACATTTGAAGAATTTCTATGTTTTTCTCTCTCTCATCTTTCTCTCGTTTCAGTAGCAAGGTCTGCTAATGAAATCCCATTAGTTTACAGTCTGTGTATTGGAGGTGTGCATGACCTTCTAAATCCCATTAGTTTACAGTCTGTGTATTGGAGGTGTGCATGACTTTCTAAATCACATTAGTTTACAGTCTGTGTATTAGAGATGTGCATGACCTTCTAAATCACATTAGTTTACAGTCTGTGTATTAGAGGTGTGCATGACCTTCAAAATCCCATTAGCTTACAGTATGTGTATTAGAGATGTGCATGACCTTCGAAATCCCATTCGTTTACAGTCTGTGTATTAGAGGTGTGCATGACCTTCTAAATCCCATTAGTTTATAGTCTGTGTATTAGAGGTGTGCATGACCTTCTAAATCCCATTAGTTTATAGTCTGTGTATTAGAGGTGTGCATGACCTTCTAAATCCCATTAGTTTATAGTCTGTGTATTAGAGGTGTGCATGACCTTCTAAATCCCATTAGTTTATAGTCTGTGTATTAGAGGTGTGCATGACCTTCTAAATCCCATTAGTTTATAGTCTGTGTATTAGAGGTGTGCATGACCTTCTAAATCACATTAGTTTATAGTCTGGGTATTGGAGGTGTGCAATAGTGGAGAATGTTGGCTGCTCTGAGAGGTAGAGAGAGAGCGAGAGAGAAAGAGAGAGAGATAGAGAGAAAGAGCGAGAGAGAGAGAGTTAGTGAGAAAGAGCGCAAGAGAGAGAGAGAGGTAGAGAGAAAGAAAGAGAGAGAGGTAGAGAGAGAGAAAGAAAGAGAGAAAAAGAGAAAGAGTGAGAGAGAGGTAGTGAGAAAGAGCGTGAGAGAGAAAGACGTAGAAAGTTAGTGAGATAAAGATGTAGAGAGAGAGAGAGGTAGAGTGAGAGAGCAAGAGAAAGGTAGAGAGTGAGAGAAGTAGAGAGAGAGAGAGGTAGAGAGAGAAAGAGAGCAGTAGAGAGAGAGTGAGAGAGTTAGAGAGAGAAGTAGACAGAGAGAGAGAGAGAAAGAGAGAGAGAGAGAGAGAGAGAGAGAAAGAGAGTGGTAGAGAGAGAGTGAGAGAGTTAGAGAGAGAAGTAGAGAGAGAGAGGTAGAGAGAGAAAGAGAGTAGTAGAGAGAGAGTGAGAGAGGTAGAGAGAGAAAGAGAGTAGTAGAGAGAGAGTGAGAGAGGTAGAGAGAGTGAGAGAGAAGTAGAGAGAGGTAGAGAGAGAGTGAGAGAGGTAGAGAGAGAGTGAGAGAGGTAGAGAGAGAGTGAGAGAGTTAGAGAGAGAGAAAGAGACTCCTCAGTGGATCTGTTCCTTTGATGGGGATAGCATCACCACAGCACAGATCAACCACCACAAACAGACTGTTCCTCCTTATCACCCCTCTCAGAACCACTGTATGCCACTGGGAGTGTGTGTGAGAGAGAGCAAGATCAAGGGGAAAAGCTGGTGTGTGTGTGTGTGTGTGTGTGTGTGTGTGTGTGTGTGTGTGTGTGTGTGTGTGTGTGTGTGTGTGTGTGTGTGTGTGTGTGTGTGTGTGTGTGTGTGTGTGTGTGCATCCTACAACCGTATCACCAGCTCTAAACGCTATGGGGGCAAATTACAAAGATAATGATCACTGGCTGGCTGACCTGCTAACAAATATTTACCTCTGTCCCTTCCTCTCTACCTGCTCTTCCTTTATTGCTCATCCAGGTCAAACATCAAAACATATTGGTCCGCATTCAACCCACAAACACGCACGCGCGCACCACACACAGTCACACACACAACCCCCCCCCACGCTCACTCATCCACAGAGCAATACCATTTCTAGGAGAGGAGCAGAGAGTGCCTCTCTTATCTTCCGCGTTTCAGCTGTCCTCTAATTCAATAAACTACAGAGGAACAAAATGAACACAGAAATAACAGAGAGGAGAGAGAGAGAGAGAGGAGAGAGAACGAGCAAGGTGAAGACAGAAACGAATGGACAGAGAGGCAGAATGAGGAAACAGGGAAATCTAAAACACAGGCACACAATCCAAATGTAAAATAATACTAGTAAACAAACATGTTATGGTCTTTCCTTCGATCTCCCTGCACCCCTCTGTATCTAGTAGAGGAGCAACCTGCTGGCCCCTCCCTTAGTCCTGCTGGCCACTCCCTGTTAGTCCTGCTGGCCCCTCCCTGTTAGTCCCTCTGGCCCCTCCCTGTTAGTCATGCTGGCCCCTCCCTGTTAGTCCTTCTGGCCCCTCCCTTAGTCCCGCTGGCCCCTCCCTTAGTCCTGCTGGTCCCTCCCTTAGTCCTGCTGGTCCCTCCCTTAGTCCTGCTGGCCCCTCCCTGTTAGTCATGCTGGCCCCTCCCTGTTAGTCCTTCTGGCCCCTCCCTTAGTCCCGCTGGCCCCTCCCTTAGTCCTGCTGGTCCCTCCCTTAGTCCTGCTGGCCCCTCCCTGTTAGTCCCGCTGGCCCCTCCCTGTTAGTCCTGCTGGCCCCTCCCTGTTAGTCCCTATGGCCCCTCCCTGTTAGTCCTGCTGGCCCCTCCCTGTTAGTCCCGCTGGCCCCTCCCTGTTAGTCCTGCTGGCCCCTCCCTGTTAGTCCCGCTGGCCCCTTCCTGTTAGTCCCGCTGGCCCCTCCCTGTTAGTCCTGCTGGCCCTCTTTGTTAGTCCCTCTGGCCCCTCCCTGTTAGTCCTGCTGGCCCCTCCCTGTTAGTCCTGCTGGCCCCTCCCTGTTAGTCCCGCTGGCCCCTCCATGTTAGTCCCGCTGGCCCCTCCCTGTTAGTCCTGCTGGCCCCTCCCTGTTAGTCCCTCTGGCCCCTCCCTGTTAGTCCCTCTGGCCCCTCCCTGATAGTCCTGGGGCGGCCTAGAGTGTTGGGCCAGTAACCAAAAGTTTGCTGGATCGAATCCCTGAGCTGACAAGGTAAAAATCTGTCGTTCTGCTCCTGAACAAGGCAGTTCTCTGTAGGCCATAATTGTAGATAAGAATTTGTTCTTAACTGACTTGCCTTGTTAAATAAAGGTTAAATAAAATATAAAAATAAATAGTCCTGCTGGCCCCTCCCTGTTAGTCCTGCCATAATGGGAAAGTATGGAACACAAAGCCTGTGTTTAATATCACCACGGACGGAACCTTCCGGCGTTTCATTGAGGAATAAATTGCTTCTGCTAATGTTCCTTTCATTACGCCACAGCCCTTAATTGTGCTGCTGACAGGCCTCTGGCTACAGGGGGGATGGGCAGAGACATCGCGTGTTACAGCGGTGTGTGTGTGTTTGTTTCTGCAGCCTCACACATACACAAGCACAATACCAGGGATTTCAGGATTTAGAGCCGACACAGAGGAATGAACTGTTATTAGTCTGAATATACCTCGTCAGTCTGATACCTGTGCAGAACGGTGTCAAAACAAACTACAGGATGTGGTAGCAACATATCCACACTCATAAAGAGCTTCAAGCACAAACAAACTACCCCCACACTGACCCACACAGACCCACACAGACCCACACTGACCCACACAGACCCACACAGACCCACACAGACCCACACTGACCCACACAGACCCACACAGACCCACACTGACCCACACAGACCCACACAGACCCACACAGACCCACACTGACCCACACAGACCCACACAGACCCACACAGACCCACACAGACCCACACACACAGACCCACACTGACCCACACTGACCCACATCCACCACATACATCTACCAAATATTTGTCAAGCTTTTACCAAGCTGCAATATGGAAAGTACGTTGCCTTTTTACACATTATAATGTCTACGCCAGAGGGATGTCAGGCTACATTTGCAATTGTAAACGCAAACTGCTTCAACAAAAGCTCAGTAAATATTAAATCAAACGAGGGCACAAGGCAGTGGTCTAGAACTTGCAACATGAAAGGAGTCTATTCCCAACGACACAGGAAACGGCATCATGGAGACATCCCCTCCGCCACGGCGTCCAGGGGTGGGAAGGCCAGTATCTGAAGGAGCTCAAAATGGCTTCCATCTCAAAACAACAGACCTGCCAAATGTCAACTGTCACTTAACCCCCGTCCACCTTGCTGTAGCGCCAGGGCCAAGGGTAGGAGAGGAACTCAATCAAGGGTTCTCCTGTTTCAAAAGCACTCCATTCTGGCTGCGGTGAAGCAGCGGGCCCCGCGAACAAAGAGATACCGTCTGTGGAGTTTCCAACGAGGGGGAAAACTTCTCCTGAAACTGTCTGAGTAGGGAAGGAGAGAGGGGTGAAGAGGGGAGGAAAGTGAGGGGAGGGAAGGGGGGAGGAACGGATGAGAGTAAAGAGAGTAAAGAGGCCAGCAGAGGTAAAGGGGCAGGTTCGGCTGGACTGATTTAATTTGCAGGTTTCATTATGTGTGACTTGAGAAGAGAGAGGTTTTTGATGTGATTTGTATCCTATTTTGTCACAGAACATTCTAAGCATGTGAATCAAACGCAGCGACTTAACATTCACATACAATGGAGATGGGAGTACCCTTCTTCATTTTTTAACTTTAACCTTTATTTAACTAACAAGTCAACTAAGACCAAATTCTTTACAATGACGGCCTACCCCGGTCAAACCCTAACCCGAACGGCGCTGGGCCAATTGTGCGCTGCCCCATGGGGCTCCCAATCATGGCCGGTTGTGATACAGCCTGGAATCGAACCAGGGTCTGTAGGCACTGATTTGCAGTGCCTTAGACCGCTGTGCCATTCGGGAGCCCAATTAGGCTACTATCCCAGAAGCCCCCGCTTGTTTGCGGATTTCTGTCATGTGACACACTACCCGTCAGTAGTCCCCTCTCCCCCAAACACCCCTCCACATTCACAAAGAGGACCCTCTCACAGCAAATCCTATCACAGTCCAAAACCAAACAGCACATATCTAGACATGTGCTGGGCTAATTGTCAGAAGAAAATCAACCGAGTGTGTTCATTTGGATGAACACAACTGTATGGCTTTGATTCTGTTCTTTAGCATTTATACAGAACACACAGACACACAGTTGGGTTGGTGTTGTTAAATGATTCACACTTTTATGAGCTTCTCAATTATTCAGAGATTGAAAGTAATTAACGAGGCATCTGGAGAAGAACAACGGAATCAAATATGGAATTAAAGACCAAGGAAAAAGATGATGCAACTCAGTCCTATTTTGGGGATTCAATTTCCATTTCCACATGATCAAATGAACGTGGAATTCTAACACCACATTCAACAATAACAACGCAATTCCACATTTTACCAAACCATCTAGAAAGGAATTCTGCTGCATCGTAATTTAGTGTTTTAAAAGCAGCGAGGAGCGCTCCCGTGTAGAGCTGTCTCAGTGTGTGTGTGTGTGTGTGTGTGTGTGTGTGTGTATATGTGTGTGTGTGTGTGTGTGTGTGTGTGTGTGTGTGTGTGTGTATATGTGTGTGTGTGTGTGTGTGTGTGTGTGTGTGTGTGTGTGTGTGTGTGTGTGTGTGTGTGTGTGTGTGTGTGTGTGTGTGAGAGAGAGTGCTTGTGTCAGCGTGTGTTTGCATGGTTGACTGCATGTATGTGCGTGTGTTAAAAAGTGATCTTGGACGCATGCCAACCTTTAAGCACCTACACCCCCACCTCCCTAAAGAGACCAGTGTCCCCTTAGTCCCAGTCTAAACTCTGTGTCCCCTTAGTACCAGTCTCAGTGTCCCCTTAGTCCCAGTCTCAGTGTCCCCTTAGTCCCAGTCTCAGTGTCCCCTTAGTCCCAGTCCAAAATCTGTGTCCCCTTAGTACCAGTCTAAACTCTGTGTCCCCTTAGTCCCAGTCTAAACTCTGTGTCCCCTTAGTCCCAGTCTGTGTCCCCTTAGTCCCAGTCTAAACTCTGTGTCCCCTTTGTACCAGTCAAACTCTGTGTCCCCTTAGTCCCAGTCTCAGTGTCCCCTTAGTCCCAGTCTCAGTGTCCCCGTAGTCCCAGTCCAAACTCTGTGTCCCCTTAGTACCAGTCTAAACTCTGTGTCCCCTTAGTCCCAGTCTAAACTCTGTGTCCCCTTAGTCCCAGTCTAAACTCTGTGTTCCCTTAGTACCAGTCTTAGTGTCCCCATATTCCCAGTCTAAGTGTCCCCTTAGTCCCAGTCTCAGTGTCCCCTTAGTCCCAGTCCAAAATCTGTGTCCCCTTAGTACCAGTCTAAAGTCTGTGTCCCCTTAGTCCCAGTCTAAACTCTGTGTCCCCTTAGTCCCAGTCTAAAATCTGTGTCCCCTTAGTACCAGTCCAAACTCTGTGTCCTCTTAGTACCAGTCTAAAATTGGTGTCCCCTTAGTCCCAGTCTAAACTCTGTGTCCCCTTAGTCCCAGTCTGTGTCCCCTTAGTCCCAGTCTAAACTCTGTGTCCCCTTAGTACCCGTCAAACTCTGTGTCCCCTTAGTCCCAGTCTAAACTCTGTGTCCCCTTAGTCCCAGTCTAAACTCTGTGTCCCATTAGTCCCAGTCTCTGTGTCCCCATAGTCCCAGTGTCTCATTAGTCCCAGTGTCTCCTTAGTCCCAGTCTCTGTGTCCCCATAGTCCCAGTGTCCCCATAGTCCCAGTGTCCCCATAGTCCCAGTCTCAGTGTCCCCTTAGTCCCAGTCTCAGTGTCTCCGTAGTCCCAGTCCAAACTCTGTGTCCCATTAGTACCAGTCTAAACTCTGTGTCCCCTTAGTACCAGTCAAACTCTGTGTCCCCTTAGTCCCAGTCTAAACTCTGTGTCCCATTAGTCCCAGTCTCTGTGTCCCCATAGTCCCAGTGTCTCATTAGTCCCAGTCTCTGTGTCCCCTTAGTCCCAGTGTCTCCTTAGTCCCAGTTTCTGTGTCCCCATAGTCCCAGTGTCCCCATAGTCCCAGTGTCCCTTTAGTCCCAGTCTCAGCGTCCCCTTAGTCCCAGTGTCCCCTTTGTCCCAGTCTCAGCGTCCCCTTAGTCCCAGTGTCCCCTTAGTCCTAGTCTCAGTGTCCCCTTAGTCCCAGTCTCAGTGTCCCCTTAGTCCCAGTCCAAACTCTGTGTCCCCTTTGTCCCAGTCTAAACTCTGTGTCCCCTTAGTCCCAGTCTAAACTCTGTGTCCCCTTAGTTCCAGTGTCCCCATAGTCCCAGTGTCCCCTTAGTCCTAGTCTCAGTGTCCCCTTAGTCCCAGTCTCAGTGTCCCCTTAGTCCCAGTCCAAAATCTGTGTCCCCTTAGTACCAGTCTAAAGTCTGTGTCCCCTTAGTCCCAGTCTAAAATCTGTGTCCCCTTAGTACCAGTCCAAACTCTGTGTCCCCTTAGTACCAGTCTAAAATCTGTGTCCCCTTAGTCCCAGTCCAAACTCTGTGTCCCCTTAGTACCAGTCCAAACTCTGTGTCCCCTTAGTCCCAGTCTGTGTCCCCTTAGTCCCAGTCTAAACTCTGTGTCCCCTTAGTACCAGTCAAACTCTGTGTCCCCTTAGTCCCAGTCTAAACTCTGTGTCCCCTTAGTACCAGTCAAACTCTGTGTCCCCTTAGTCCCAGTCTCAGTGTCCCCTTAGTCCCAGTCTCAGTGTCCCCGTAGTCCCAGTCCAAACTCTGTGTCCCCTTAGTACCAGTCTAAACTCTGTGTCCCCTTAGTCCCAGTCTAAACTCTGTGTCCCCTTAGTCCCAGTCTAAACTCTGTGTCCCATTAGTCCCAGTCTCTGTGTCCCCATAGTCCCAGTGTCTCATTAGTCCCAGTGTCTCCTTAGTCCCAGTCTCTGTGTCCCCATAGTCCCAGTGTCCCCATAGTCCCAGTGTCCCCATAGTCCCAGTCTCAGTGTCCCCTTAGTCCCAGTCTCAGTGTCCCCGTAGTCCCAGTCCAAACTCTGTGTCCCCTTAGTCCCAGTGTCTCCTTAGTCCCAGTCTCTGTGTCCCCATAGTCCCAGTGTCCCCATAGTCCCAGTGTCCCTTTAGTCCCAGTCTCAGCGTCCCCTTAGTCCCAGTGTCCCCTTTGTCCAAGTCTCAGCGTCCCCTTAGTCCCAGTGTCCCCTTAGTCCTAGTCTCAGTGTCCCCTTAGTCCCAGTCTCAGTGTCCCCTTAGTCCCAGTCCAAACTCTGTGTCCCCTTAGTCCCAGTCTAAACTCTGTATCCCCTTAGTCCCAGTCTAAACTGTGTGTCCCCTTAGTTCCAGTGTCCCCATAGTCCCAGTCTCAGTGTCCCCTTAGTCCCAGTCTCAGTGTCCCCTTAGTCCCAGTCTCTGTTTCCCTTTAGTCCCAGTGTTCCCTTAATCCCAGTCAAAACTCCCCGTGTCCCCTTGGTCCCATTCTAACTCCCTGTGTCCCCTTAGTCCCAGTCTAAACTCAGTGTCCCCTTAGTCCCAGTCTAAACTCAGTGTCCCCTTAGTCCCAGTCTAAACTCAGTGTCCCCTTAGTCCCAGTCTAATCTCTGTGTCCCCTTAGTCCCAGTCTAAACTCCCCGTGTCTCCTTAGTCCCAGTCTAAACTCCCAGTGTCCTCTTAGTCTCAGTCTAAACTCCCTGTGTCCTTTTAGTCCCAGACTAATCTCTCAGTGTTCCCTTAGTCCCAGTCTAAACTCAGTGTCCCCATAGTCCCAGTGTCTCATTAGTCCCAGTGTCTCCTTAGTCCCAGTCTCTGTGTCCCCATAGTCCCAGTGTCCCCATAGTCCCAGTGTCCCCTTAGTCCCAGTCTCAGTGTCCCCTTAGTCCCAGCCTCAGCGTCCCCGTAGTCCCAGTCCAAACTCTGTCTCCCCTTAGTCCCAGTGTCTCCTTAGTCCCAGTCTCTGTGTCCCCATAGTCCCAGTGTCCCCATAGTCCCAGTGTCCCTTTAGTCCCAGTCTCAGCGTCCCCTTAGTCCCAGTGTCCCCTTTGTCCAAGTCTCAGCGTCCCCTTAGTCCCAGTTTCCCCTTAGTCCTAGTCTCAGTGTCCCCTTAGTCCCAGTCTCAGTGTCCCCTTAGTCCCAGTCCAAACTCTGTGTCCCCTTAGTCCCAGTCTAAACTCTGTATCCCCTTAGTCCCAGTCTAAACTCTGTGTCCCCTTAGTTCCAGTGTCCCCATAGTCCCAGTCTCAGTGTCCCCTTAGTCCCAGTCTCAGTGTCCCCTTAGTCCCAGTCTCTGTTTCCCTTTAGTCCCAGTGTTCCCTTAATCCCAGTCAAAACTCCCCGTGTCCCCTTGGTCCCATTCTAACTCCCTGTGTCCCCTTAGTCCCAGTCTAAACTCAGTGTCCCCTTAGTCCCAGTCTAAACTCAGTGTCCCCTTAGTCCCAGTCTAAACTCAGTGTCCCCTTAGTCCCAGTCTAATCTCTGTGTCCCCTTAGTCCCAGTCTAAACTCCCCGTGTCTCCTTAGTCCCAGTCTAAACTCCCAGTGTCCTCTTAGTCTCAGTCTAAACTCCCTGTGTCCTTTTAGTCCCAGACTAATCTCTCAGTGTTCCCTTAGTCCCAGTCTAAACTCAGTGTCCCCTTAGTCCCAGTCTAAACTCAGTGTCCCCTTAGTCCCAGTCTAATCTCTGTGTCCCCTTAGTCCCAGTCTAAACTCCCCGTGTCTCCTTAGTCCCAGTCTAACTCCCCGTGTCCCCTAAGATCCAGTCTAAACTCCCTGCTTCTCTGTCTGGCCTCCTCTGCATTTTACCCTCACATCCCGCTCAAATTGGACGCAATGCGATTACCGGCCCAACTCAAAGCACATGTTCCAAGTTGCTGAGCATTTCACTTCATGGGACGACAAAAAGGAGAGGAAAGGGAAAACAGACAGTCAGGAAAATAAAGCAACACAAACACGGCTGGGCTATGTTTGTCTGACACAGAGAGGCTCCCATGCTCTCAAGAATGTTCACTTTGACTCCTGGGTCACGTTACCAAGCATTAGCAAGAAATTGCAGCTGATGGGGTCTGAATGTGTGGGACACTGTGTGTGTGTGTGTGTGTGTGTGTGTGTGTGTGTGTGTGTGTGTGTGTGTGTGTGTGTGTGTGCATACACCCTGAGTGTGTGCAGTGGTCTAGTGCTAGCTGTGCCACCAGAGATTCTGGGTTCGAGCCCAGGCTCTGTCGCAGCCGGCCGCGACCGGGAGGTCCATGGGGAGACGCACAATTGGCCTAGTGTCGTCCGGGTTAGGGAGGGTTTGGCCGGTAGGAATATCCTTGTCTCATCGCGCACTAGCGACTCCTGTGGCGGGCCGGGCGCAGTGCGCGCTAACCAGGTCGCCAGGTGCACGGTGTTTCCTTCGACACATTGGTGCGGCTGGCTTCCGGGTTGGATGTGCGCTGTGTTAAGAAGCAGTGCGGCTTGGTTGGGTTGTGTTTCGGAGGACGCATGGTTTTCAACCTTCGTCTCTCCCGAGCCCGTACGGGAGTTGTAGCAATGAGACAAGATAGCAACTACTAAAACAATTGGATAACACGAAATTGGGGAGAATAGGGGTAAAAAAAGAAAATAAAAATGATATTAAAAAATGTAAATAAGTGTTCATTCAGTATTGTTGTAATTGTCATTATTACAAACACATTTTTAAAAATCGGCGGATTAATCGGTATCGGATTTTTTGGGTCCTCCAATAATCGGTATCGTTATCAGCGTTGAATATTCCTAATCGGTCGACCTCTAGTTTACGACCTCTACAAGAGATACTGCTGTGCTGCGAGTCACAGACATCTAAATAGTGTCTCCTGGACTGCCCGCCCGGCGCAAAAACATTAGCAAGGATAAAGTTTCATAAGGCAACCGCCCATCTCTCCTCTTTTTTCTCTTTGGTTCAGGAGGAGCAGCAAGGTCTTTATTTCTGTCTAAATAGAGTGGCTGCAGCGGCAGGGCTAGGCTAACCCCGGGCCAATCTGATCATTATCTACCCCATCTAAACAAACCTTACTTTCCCAGAACAGAGCACGCATTCTATAAGCACTCTTACATGGTGGGGGAGGGGTTTATGTGTGTGTGTGTGTGTTTGTGTTTGTTTGTCTGTGTGGGGTGTGTGTGTGTACAAGGAACGCCTGTGAATGTGTGAATGTGTGTGTGTGTGTGTGTGTGTGTGTGTGTGTGTGTGTGTGTGTGTGTGTGTAAATATACAGCAGCAGTCTCAGTCTCATACACAGGTTAAAGAATGAATGCCTCAGATACTGGCAGCCCTGTAGAAGAGTACAGGAAACACATGCATGTATTTATCATGGTGCTTAGCTTATTCTATCCCAAAGAATCAAAATGGTAGTTCAGGTAATTCAAGTATTATCTAATTACAGTATAATGTCATTACCGTTTACCAGGTATTTCCTATGTCAAAACAAGAACCTTACCTCCTTACCTCATTTGCACACACTGTATATAGACATTTTCTATTGTATTATTGAGTGTATGTTTGTTTATTCCATGTGTAACTCTGTGTTGTTGTTTGTGTCGCACTGCTTTGCTTTATCTTGGCCAGGTCGCAGTTGTAAATGAGATCTTGTTCTCAACTAGCCTACCTTGTTAAATAAAGGTGATCTGGCCCACCTGGTTAAATAAAGGTGATCTGGCCTACCTGGTTAAATAAAGGTGATCTGGTCTACCTGGTTAAATAAAGGTGATCTGGCCTACCTGGTTAAATAAAGGTGATCTGGCCTACCTGGTTAAATAAAGGTGATCTGGTCTACCTGGTTAAATAAAGGTGATCTGGTCTACCTGGTTAAATAAAGGTGATCTGGTCTACCTGGTTAAATAAAGGTGATCTGGTCTACCTGGTTAAATAAAGGTGATCTGGCCTACCTGGTTAAATAAAGGTGATCTGGCCTACCTGGTTAAATAAAGGTGATCTGGCCTACCTGGTTAAATAAAGGTGATCTGGCCTACCTGGTTAAATAAAGGTGATCTGGCCTACCTGGTTAAATAAAGGTGATCTGGCCTACCTGGTTAAATAAAGGTGATCTGGTCTACCTGGTTAAATAAAGGTGATCTGGTCTACCTGGTTAAATAAAGGTGATCTGGTCTACCTGGTTAAATAAAGGTGATCTGGTCTACCTGGTTAAATAAAGGTGATCTGGTCTACCTGGTTAAATAAAGGTGATCTGGTCTACCTGGTTAAATAAAGGTGATCTGGCCTACCTGGTTAAATAAAGGTGATCTGGCCTACCTGGTTAAATAAAGGTGATCTGGTCTACCTGGTTAAATAAAGGTGATCTGGTCTACCTGGTTAAATAAAGGTGATCTGGTCTACCTGGTTAAATAAAGGTGATCTGGTCTACCTGGTTAAATAAAGGTGATCTGGTCTACCTGGTTAAATAAAGGTGAAGCAAAATACATAAATCAAAAAACAAAAGGTGAAAAATACCAGATGTGATAATGTGTAACAACAATGATTTGCATGACATGGTATATAAAGATTTAGCTTCAATGGTTCATTTAAACAACTATGTGAGGATCCAATGGTATTTGATGGTTGAAAAAAGGAGCAGGAGGACAGATGTATAGTGGTCAGAACATCGTGTCCATACACCTTAAGATGAGAGTCAGAGAGAGACCACAGGCCAGGCATTCAGACAACCACAGAGTCGACCGCAACGTCAAGCCTCGCACCAGCCTGCAAAAGAGCCCGCTTAAATCATAAATATTACCATGTCTTTTACATAAATCTGCCACATCGTCCCTGCCCACAGCGGTCTGTTGACCACATGCGGTGGAGATTCGCCGGTCAGAGCACTTTGGCCTGCTGATGAAAAGCAGGGCATTGTGGGTAGCAGACCAGACAACGGTCACGTTAAAGAAGTGGCTGGATAAATAAAGGAAGAGGACAGACTGATAGACAGAGGGGACATAGTGAACATGCTGTAGGGACGTCATGCCATGCTTCAGAAGACTGCTGTTATCAGCTAGTCATAGACTACAACACAGGTAGAACCTACAACACAGGTAGAACCTACAACACAGATAGAACCTACAACAGCGGTAGAACCTACAACACAGATAGAACCTACAACACAGGTAGAACCTACAACACAGATAGAACCTACAACACAGATAGAACCTACAACACAGATAGAACCTACAACACAGGTAGAACCTACAACAGTGGTAGAACCTACAATACAGCTAGAACCTACACCACAGCTAGAACCTACAACACAGATAGAACCTACAACACAGATAGAACCTACAACACAGATAGAACCTACAACACAGATAGAACCTACAACAGCGGTAGAACCTACAACACAACTAGAACCTACAACACAGCTAGAACCTACAACACAGATAGAACCTACAACAGCGGTAGAACCTACAATACAGCTAGAACCTACACCACAGCTAGAACCTACAACAGCGGTAGAACCTAGAACACAGCTAGAACCTAGAACACAGCTAGTGTGTGTGTGTGTGTGTGTGTGTGTGTGTGTGTGTGTGTGTATGTGTATGTGTATGTGTATGTGTGTGTGTGTGTGTGTGTGTGTGTGTGTGTGTGTGTGTGTGTGTGTGTGTGTACTCACATGTGGACATGTGGAGGTTGAAAGCGGCTCTGGTTGATGTTGTAGTGAGTGAAGGCCTGTGTGGGGTTGGAGCTGTACTCGTCCACTGTGATGGTCACTTTGCCCTGAGAGGCGATTCCATGAGCCATGCTTCCGCCGTTCGGACATCAGACACAGTTCACCAGGATCCAAGGCTGAACCGTTCAGCGGTCATCCTTCAGAACCGCTGCTCAGAACTATAACCGCCTCGTGTACAAAACCGGATCAACCACACTGGACCACAACCACACAGCAATCTGAAGAGAAACAAAGAGAAGAGAAACAGAAACACGGTTGAACCAGAGTTTAAATCACAAACATACCCTTTTGTAAATGTAGATGAGACTGTGATGTAAATAGTAAGAATAGGCCATTCTGATTGGTAAATAGGTACACACATCAAGCTTCCTCTAAACCAAAACACAATAATTTTCCTGAACAGCGGTTGCCGTGATGACAGACATCGACAGTAAACTGTGAACCTGGCAAATGTTTGTAAAAATGGTAAATTGTAGTAAATACTGAAGATACAGTCTGTAGATGGGAAGTGATACTGTAAGCAGGTGCTCCTAATATTGAATAGGGAAATACTGCGTCTTCATTTGCTAAATAAGGAACAGTTGAAAGAGTCAGTAACAACCCTCCTTATTGAGGACGTGATTTGTCAAACAGATTAAACCATACAATTATAATTTTGCAATAGTATTATAAAAAAATATTATAAAAATCTGGACAGAAAAAATACACATGCAGTAATTTAAATAACCATAGTCTAAATATCTGAAACTACTCTAAGGCCATCTAAGAACATCAGAAAATAATAACTAGAAACCATTGATTCTGCAGTAATTTCCCTGAACATTTCATTATTATTTAGGATGAAGACAAGCTCATCCTGTATGACAAAATAACTAACCTGTCCAACCATTGGTCATTAAACAGATGCAATAAGGAGCCCATGCAGGTTGATCAAACACATGTGAAATGACCATATTAATGGATTACAACACATGTAGAAATCATTTTGACATTGAAAACATATATTACAAGTATAAAAGTTTAACAAATCAATTTGAGCATAAAATGTTACTAATTAAATAGTTGCATGCAGAAGCATAGATTGTCTGATGCTATCCTAATTTTACAATGTGGTTATAGCTCGTCATATTCAATTAAAAATGAATCATAGTTAATTGCAAAATTCAGTTTACTTTCAAATTGTAAATGTATATCCATAAATATTTAGAAAAATACGTTTTGATAGTAATGCAGTTAGTAACATTTTAATTTAAGGCACAAACTCACCTATCAGAGAAATAGATCAATAATGGTAAATCCTAAATAGCCTTCATAAATCACAATAGTGTGCGATTGTTTATGAACTAAGAGTAACTAACATAAACTGACGTTACTGACCCAAGAAAACGACCCAAGTTACCGGTGTCGTGTGATTTCGCATACCGCTTTGGAAGCTTGCTCAACGGTGCTTCAGTTCTGCTGTGCTCCCTCAACCCTTGTGTCGCTCCCTCCTGTCTCAACCCCTGATTGATTATAGTCAGTAGTAAGTAGCCACTGTGGGCTTGACATCGCACCTGCAAGCTTTTTATACGAGACCTCCACTTGCACTGTCTCTCCGACGCAAGGACCGGTAGCCTACTGTGCCCCTCAATTTAAAAGTCCATCACTAATTGAAAAATCTAAACAACGGTCGCCGAGTTCAGGAGAGGATTCATTTCAGTGTTAACAAGTGCTTGATAGCCACGAAGACACTACTTTATATTTGTAAATACAGTCATACTTGACATAGCACATTCATAATATATACTGTATATTGTGTACATATCCGTTCATTACTTTGTATAAGCTAATTACCTCAACTCATTTTTATTTTTAATCAGACGTTTTTAAATGATTGATTTAGATTTGTGCACTGCATTGTTGTGGGAGCTAACACAAGAATTTCCTGGCACCTTTTATAGCCTCTATGCTGTACTCTGTGTTCGTGACGAAAAACATTTTATTTGTTTTTTATTTTGATACAATGTATCGACGCAACAAAACACAAGGATACATTTTACTATTAGCAACATAAGATGGTACAATGTATATATATATATATATATGTACATTATATACATTATATATATATGATATACATTGTAACAACTCCAAAGCAACATTGCGACCATGGCTATGTACCAATTAGGCGAAATGCCTCCCTCTGTGTTTAGCTATCACCATTTAGGCCTAGAAGATAACAATACATGCAATCAAATATCTCCAAGTTGCCTGTGGACTTGAAATTGTACGGTTTACAATAGGCCTACACTAGCCTAGGCTACTGTAAACAGACACCCGTGAACTTTGCCCAATGCTTGCAGCACTCCATTGAAAAACGTGAAACTGCAGACAGTGAGCATGCATGGTATTGGTAGTTAGATATTCCATACGTGTGTATTTTGCAATAGCCTATGATGGCTTACCTTGGTAGCCTACATAGCTAGCTGCAACTAGCTACTTCAAGTAGCTAAATCTGTCCATGCATTTTAAATGCACGCTTTAGCTTCCCATATTAAATGCTTTCGCGCCAATACACTGTAGTTACTATTTCTTCCAATGCAAACATACACGTTCCTAACTTTAAAAATGCACATTCAAATGATAAATCCACTATTTACTACCGCATTACTAAAGTCGGGGAGAGGGAAACACACTGACCCTATGGTACCACACATTACTAGCTCAGTGCACCGCTTGCCATAACATTGCTGTTTTCAATAATGAACTAAAAGGATCTGTGAACTGTGCGTTCTGGCATCTCGTATAAAGAAACAGCAAAGGTGGTCAGTGTCAGCGAACCATCTGCACTAACCTCTTGCTCTCCCTCGTAAATGACAAGGCACCTCTAACCTGCGGCTTTGTGTCATGTTTTCTTATTCTCTCCATGCCTGCGATTTTCAAAGCCAGAGGTGAATATAGCTACCTTCGTTCTGGCGGATACGTGTCCCGGGGTCGCCCTCTACGCTGTCAAAAGACGCAGATCCATGCGGGAGAATGCCGATTTTGGAGGCCGGCGGGGGTTGCAGTCTGGGCGGGCAGGGCAGAACCTTCGACCCTGGGGGACCTCGGCTGGCTCTTGTGGAAACGAGACAGACAGAAGCGGAGAGGGGGAGCAAGAGAGAGAGAGAGAGAGCAGCCTCGATCTGACAGAGGAGAAGCCGGAGAGCGGTGTAGTGAGATGGGACTGCCACTGGGGTCAGAGAGAGCAGAAAGAGCACAGCCTCGCACGCGGGCTCGAGCACGGGCACAGACAGACAGACATGTGCGCGCGTGCGCACTCCCGTTTGTCTCAAACACCCGTTTTTTGCTTCTGCAAGCTGGCTCAATCTATTCCATTTAGAAAGACAGATAACCACCATGAGCCTGTCAGCACCATTTCCGCGTGGAAATATACTTTATTTCTCTCGCCATTCGTGGCTTGTCTTTTGGCATGGATACGATAGGCTTGCCTAAGGTATACGAGTATTTAGAGTTTACTGCAATTCACACTTGCAGGGCACCACAGACGTGACGGAGTTGACTGGGAGAGTGGAAAAAATATGCGGCTATCGATTTCCTTCAGTAAAACCATAATACAGAACTCAATACTGTGGCTGCAAGTCCACGAACTCTCCAAATGACACATCGTTTGTCCACCATGCAGCCAAATATGCAGCAGTCCACCAGCAGCAGTAGCCTACAGCAGTCATGACTGCAGTGATTTCTGTAATAGATTTAACACAATTATATGTTATCATTTAAAGTAAAGGTCCAGTGAAAATCTCACTTTTAAAAGTTAATATTCTGTTAACTCCTACCCAAATAATGTTGTTGACTCATCCTATACCTATAGTTGTGGCCACAGGGGGGGACAATTTAAAAACCCACCTCAAACTTGCATGTCAGACTGTTTAAAATATGAATATTTTTTATGACAGGTATATGCCCACACCCTTCTGTTGTTAAGCCCACACCATTTCAGCACAGAAAAACTGCCTTTTAACAAACTTAATTACAATTTTTGGAAGGAAAACTATTTCACTCATATTGTAATTAATAAAAGGTCATATTTCATAGAAATCTGGAAACACTGGACAGTTACTTTAATGTTTTGTAGCTGAAATCACAGGTGCCTGCCTATACCACAGCCTATACCTGAAGCACTTCCTTATCTCTGTTCCAGTATTTAACTCTAATTCTGCTGGGTCCTAATGTCCCATAATTAACATCAATACAGTAGAAATACACTAATTCAGTTTAGGCTACTAAATCAAATCCCACTTAAGGAAATATTTGCCCAAATCAGCCTACCATTTATAGATAGATAGATATATAGATAGATAGATAGATAGATAGATAGATAGATATACAATCATTTATAGATAGATAGATAGATAGATAGATAGATAGATAGATAGATAGATAGATAGATACTGTAGATTGATGATGCTCTCATTACATTGCTTATTATATCATCCCAGAGTAGATTACTTGGCTATATATCTTGTAAACATGTAACCTATGTCCATGTATACCAGTACTATAACCCCCTACCCCTACTATTATCATTCTTCATACCAGTAAATACTGGTGGTTATGTTTTGTGGGAACACCCCATGAAGCTGTTACAGCAGCAAACTAGCACTATTTTCCCTGGTCTGCTGATGACTGTTCAGCCACATTTTACTGAATTAATTATTTGTACCTCATTTCTTATGTTCTTCCTCTTAAGAGTTGAACCCTAATTGGTGTCAGTGACCCTGATCAGCAGCTTGGTTTATTAATTCTCTGAAACAGATTAAGTCGGCTGCTTTTGTGGGAGAAGAATCAATGATGATTTTAACACACGTCTTCAGGCCATCGGGATGCAAACTAGCTATTTATCCTCACCGGATTACCACAGAGTACAATTGAAATCACAGGTCAGACACATTGAAAGGCTAATTGGATAAAAGCTTCAGAATAGGATCCGAGGAAAACATTAAACTAACATTTTCAGAGTGGTGGTAAGGAATTTGTTAGCATCAAATAGGTTTTCTGTTGTATGGAAGGGGAGGGCAGAACAAGGATAAGATTTGTAAGAACTAAAGACTGATCAAGTTGGGTTTTCTGGCACATTGCTTTTATCCTTTCAGAGCGGAAGATAGTTTGGAGGACATTGTCCACCTCAACACATGTCCCAAAACAGGGAAGGAAAGAAGGAGAGAAGGAGAGGAAGACGGTTTGGAGGTCATTGTCCACCTCAACACATGTCCCAAAACAGGGAAGGAAAGAAGGAGAGGAAGACAGTTTGGAGGACATTGTCCACCTCAACACATGTCCCAAAACAGGGAAGGAAAGAAGGAGAGGAAGACGGTTTGGAGGTCATTGTCCACCTCAACACATCTCAAAACAGGGAAGAAAAGAAGGAGAGAAGGAGAGGAAGACCGTTTGGAGGTCATTGTCCACCTCAACACATCTCAAAACAGGGAAGGAAAGAAGGAGAGAAGGAGAGGAAGACCGTTTGGAGGACATTGTCCACCTCAACACATGTCTCAAAAAAGTGTCACACCCTCAGGACCACTCCTTCATGCCCTCCTGGATCGGACTGGACCTGACCACTCCTGCATGCCCTCGTAGTCCTGACCACTCATGCATGCCCTCGTAGTCCTGACCACTCCTGCATGCCCTCGTAGTCCTGACCACTCCTGCATGCCCTCGTAGTCCTGACCACTCCTGCATGCCCTCGTGGACCTGACCACTCCTGACCACTCCAGCATGCCCTCGTGGACCTGAGTGGACCTGACCACTCCTGACCACTCCTGCATGCCCTTGTGGACCTGACCACTCCTGACCACTCCTGCATGCCCTCCAAGCCTTGACCACTCCTGACCACTCCTGCATGCCCTCATAGTCCTGACCACTCCTGCATGCCCTCGTAGTCCTGACCACTCTTGCATGCCCTCATGGACCTGAGTGGACCTGACCACTCCTGACCACTCCTTCATGCCCTCCTGGATCTGACTGGACCTGACCACTCCTGCATGCCCTCGTAGTCCTGACCACTCCTGCATGCCCTCATGGACCTGACTGGACCTGACCACTTCTACGTGCCCATGGTCCTGAGGTAAATGGAGGACTGTATTTGTATTCATATTTATTAAGGATACTCAGTAGTTCCTGCCAAGGCAGCAGCTACTCTTCCTGGGGTCCAGCAACATTAAGGCAGCTATATACAATTTAAAACATGACATTACATTTCATAACACTTTTCACAACACATTAAGTGTGTTCCCTCAGTCCACTACTCTACTATCACATATCAACAATACAAACTCCATGTGTACATGTGTGTAGAGTGCGTGTCTTATCATGTGTATGTGTGTCTGTGCCTGTGTGTGTGTCTCTTCACAGTCTCCGCTGTTCAATAAGGTGTATTTTAATATTTTTTTTTTAATCTGATTCTACTGCTGGCATCAGTTACCTGATGTGGAATAGAGTTCCATGTGGCCATGGCTCTATGTAGAACTGTGCGCCTCCCATAGTCTATTCTGGACTTGGGAATTGTGAAGAGACCTCTGGTGGCATGTCTTGTGGGGTATGCATGGGTGTCCAAGCTGTGTGCTAGAAGTTTAAACAGACACCTCTGGGAATTCAGCTTGTTAACACCTCTTACAAAAACAAGTAGTGATGAAGTCAATCTCTCCTCAACTTTGAGCCATGACAGATTTAGAGGCACATTATTAATGTTAGCTCTGCATGTACATCAAATCAAATCAAATCAAATGTATTTATATAGCCCTTCTTACATCAGCTGATATCTCAAAGTGCTGTAAAGAAACCCAGCCTAAAACCCCAAACAGCAAGCAATGCAGGTGTAGAAGGTCCGGCCGTGCTGCTTTGTACTGAGCCAATTGTAATTTTCCCAAGTCCCTCTTTGTGGCACCAGATCACACGACTGGACAGTAGTCTAGGTGTGACAACACTTGGGCCTCTACGACCTGCCTTGTTGATAGTGTTGTTCATAAGGCAGAGCAGCGCTTTATTATGGACTGACTTCTCCCCATCTTAGCTATTGTTGTATCAACATGTTTTGACCATGACAGTTTACAATCCAGGGATACTCCAAGCAGTTTAGTCACCTCAATTTCTACATGAACATTACAAGATTTAGTTGAGGTTTATGATTTAGTGAAGGATTTGTCCCAAATACAATGCTTTTAGTTTTTAAAATATTTAGGACAAATGTATTCCTTGCCACCCATTCTGAAACTAACTACAGCTCTTTGTTAAGTGTTGCAGTGATTTCAGTCGCTGTAGTAGCTGACTTGTGTAGTGTTGAGTTACTCAAGGCCAGTGTCATATCATTAGTAAAGATTTAAAAAAGTTATGGGCCTAGACAGCTGCCCTGGGGAATTCCTGATTCTACCTGGATTATGTTGGAGAGGCTTCCATTAAAGAACACACTCTGTGTTCTGTTAGACAGGTAACGCTGTATCCACAATAAGGCAGGGGGTGTAAAGCCACAACACATATGTTTTTCCATCAGCAGATGATGATCGATAATGTCAAAAGCCACACTGAAGTCTAACAAAACAGCTCCTACAATATTTTTATCATACATTTCTCCCAGCCAATCATCAGTCATTTGAGTAAGTTCTGTGCTTGTTGAATGTCCTTCCCTATGATGAAAGTCTGTTGTCAATTTGATTACAGTAAAATAGCATTGTATCTGGTCAAACACCATTTCCAAAAGTTTACTAAGTGTTGGTAACAGGCTGATTGGTTGGCTATTTGAGCCAGTAAATGGGGCTTTACTATTCTTGGGTAGTCAAATTACTTTTGCTTCCCTCCAGGACTGAGGGCACACACTTTCTAGTAGGCTTAGATTGAAGATATGGCAAATAGGAGTGGCAATATCGTTCACTACTATCCTCAGTAATTTTCCATCCAAATTGTCAGACCCCGGTGGCTTGTCATTGTTGAAAGACAACAATACTTCTCCCACTTCTTCCACACTCACTTTCCGGAATTCAAAATTACAACGCTTGTCTTTCATAACGTGTCATGCATAAGTTTACTAATCTTGCCAATGAAAAAATCATTAAAGTAAATGGCAATATCAGTGGGTTTTGTGATGAATGATGGAGCTGAATTTTCCTTTTTGCCCAAAATGTCATTGAAGGTGCTCCAAAGCTTTTTACTGTCATTCTTTACATCATGCATCTTTGTTTTACAGTATAGTTTCTTCTGCTTTTTATTTATTTTTACATTTGCCAATCGGTTGTGCAGCCAGACTTATTTGCCATTCCTTTTGGCTCATCCCTCTCAACCATACAATTGTTAAATTCCTCATCAATCCACGGGGATTTAACAGTTTTTACTGTCATTTTCTTAATGGGTGCATGCTTATTAGTAACTGGAATAAGCAATTTCATAAATGTATCAAGTGCAGCATCTAGTTGCTGTCACGACTCCCGCCGAAGTTGGCTCCCCCGCCTGTTGGGGCGGCGCTCGGCGGTCGTCGTCACCGGCCTACTAGAAGTTGGCTCCCCCGCCTGTTGGGGCGGCGCTCGGCGGTCGTCGTCACCGGCCTACTAGAAGTTGGCTCCCCCGCCTGTTGGGGCGGCGCTCGGCGGTCGTCGTCACCGGCCTACTAGAAGTTGGCTCCCCCGCCTGTTGGGGCGGCGCTCGGCGGTCGTCGTCACCGGCCTACTAGAAGTTGGCTCCCCCGCCTGTTGGGGCGGCGCTCGGCGGTCGTCGTCACCGGCCTACTAGAAGTTGGCTCCCCCGCCTGTTGGGGCGGCGCTCGGCGGTCGTCGTCACCGGCCTACTAGCCACCACCGATCCCTTTTCCATTTTCTATTAGTTTTGTCTTATGAGTTGCACCTGTTTCTGATTTGTGTTTCTTGATTTGTTTCCCTATTTAAGATTGTGGAACCCGCCCTTTGTTGTGGCGGATTATTTCTGTGTTTACGCTTGTGTCATAGGTGTTGTTGTGCTCCGGACCATGTTAACCCTGTGTTTGGGTTGGTCAGTGTTAACCCTGTGTTTGGGTTGGTCAGCGTTAACCCTGTGTTTGGGTTGGTCAGTGTTAACCCTGTGTTTGGGTTGGTCAGTGTTAACCCTGTGTTTGGGTTGGTCAGTGTTAACACTGTGTTTGGGTTGGTCAGTGTTAACCCTGTGTTTGGGTTGGTCAGTGTTAACCCTGTGTTTGGGTTGGTCAGTGTTAACCCTGTGTTTGGGTTGGTCAGCGTTTACCCTGTGTTTGGGTTGGTCAGTGTTAACCCTGTGTTTGGGTTGGTCAGTGTTAACCCTGTGTTTGGGTTGGTCAGCGTTAAGTTTCAGAAAAAAAATTCTCACTTGGATATTGTGGGTTACTGTGTGTAAATAAAGCCGGAAAAAGTCTGATTTCATGGCGTTTCATTTCAGACTCTAAGGCAAGGGGGTGGTAACTTTCTATACCCACTGTATATGACCCTATTTCAAACCAAGACTTCCACTCTATCCGTAGGTCCTTGTTGATTCCCTCTCGCAAGTCTGAAAGGATGTATCAATATGCCAGAAAGCAACAAGGAACCAAGCAACAAGGTGATAAGGCTAGTGGTGAGGCATTGGTTTGGAGCAGAGGCACTAAAATGGTCTCTCTCACTTCTGTATGAAGCGGTCCAGTCCAACACCTGTCCCATATCATTCATATTGAATCCTTAACCCTGACCAACACATAAGAAGCGGAGCAATTGTATTATTCATATTCCAATTAAATGCCTATTTAAATCACACGGGACAATAAATCGAGCCCTTTGCATCCTTAATGCCACTGTACAATTCTGATTGTGATGGAGATGTATGAAGGAGACAGAGAGAGAGAGTCACAGTAGAGTACAGTATTGCCTCTCGTTCCAGTTACCGGGCCACATTTCCATTTCCGCCGGCTGCGTGGAGGCAGGCAGAGGTGGCATTTTCTAATTTTATTGACATGCTTCAATTTCCTGGGGCCCATCACCGCCCTCCCTCCTGCCACAACAGCCTTGCCAGTCATTTCCATTTTACGTGTCTCTTATCTCCGCAAAAAAAGGCATTTCCATCTACTAGCCGGCGGGTGTTAATGTGAAAGCGGGGTTTACATTTTATACGGAGAGGCCACATTTAAACATTTGACCAGCGTTCGTTCCCCTGCGCTGCATATAAAAAACTGATGATAGATAGGGGACCAAATGTCACAGCAGAAAGGGCTTTTGCCATGAATGTTTTATTCAGTCTCTGCCTCGCGCAGATCACATTTATACAATAGAAAATGTAAATGTTATGCAGAACGTTAAAAAAAGACACTATATATTTTATGACCTTCAATAAAAGAGGGTAAAATGTCTTTCCATCCAAATAGGGCAGGAATGAAACACATATTTAATGTGAGTGGGAAATGGGACTGGGAGCTGCGAGGCGAGGGAAGAAGCTCTTTCAGAAGGCATTGGGTGATATTCACTTAACCTGGTGGCAAAGGCAGCTCGGCTCTCTGTCTGTCTCCAACCAGCTCACAGATTTATGTCTGTCTGTAGCTCTGCTTGCCTGTCGTCCCAGCAGTGTGGATAAATAAAAGGGAAGGCTGCCTGTCTCTCTGAGCGGCCCATCCACAGCGAGAGAGAGAGAGATTGGAGCTGGGTTCTAATGTTAATGTCATCCAGGTTTATGAACAGATTGATAGCAGGGTGTTGTGGGCATTATGGTATGGTGGAGCAGCTGTTTATGTCATTGAAACGCTCAATGGACGGATGTATTTTGGTCACTACACATCTCATCTAATAAATTAGATATTGATCAAAAGTTCCAATGGAAAGTTGTGTAATGTTGAGACATGTGGCTGAATCTACCTTGTTGTTGAAGGAAAAGAACACAGAGTAAATCCAATAAAGCCCAGAGGCAAAATACGGTGCCGTTTTCTTCTGCCAGGTAACTCACCTGGTGGAGAGAAAAAGAAGAAGAATTCTAGAAGAATGGAGATACATAGAAATTCTGAGGTTAAAAGAAAGAGGAAGGAGGGTAAAGTAGAGATACTGTAGTATTATAATAGAGAGAGATACTGTAGTATTATAATAGAGATACTGTAGTATTATAATAAAGATACTGCAGTATTATAATAGAGATACTGTAGTAGTATAATAGAGAGAGATACTGTAGTATTATAATAGAGAGAGATACTGCAGTATTATAATAGAGAGAGATACTGCAATATTATAATAGAGAGAGATACTGTAGTATTATAATAGAGATACTGCAGTATTATAATAGAGATGCTGCAGTATTATAATAGAGATACTGTAGTATTATAATAGAGAAAGATACTGTAGTATTATAATAGAGATACTGCAGTATTATAATAGAGATGCTGCAGTATTATAATAGAGATACTGTAGTATTATAATAGAGAAAGATACTGTAGTATTATAATAGAGATGCTGCAGTATTATAATAGAGATGCTGCAGTATTATAATAGAGATGCTGTAGTAGTATAATAGAGATATATACTGTAGTATTATAATAGAGATACTGCAGTATTATAATAGAGAGAGATACTGCAATATTATAATAGAGAGAGATACTGTAGTATTATAATAGAGATACTGTAGTATTATAATAGAGATACTGTAGTATTATAATAGAGAAAGATACTGTAGTATTATAATAGAGATGCTGCAGTATTATAATAGAGATGCTGTAGTATTATAACAGAGATGCTGCAGTATTATAATAGAGATGCTGTAGTAGTATAATAGAGATATATACTGTAGTATTATAATAGAGAGAGATACTGTATATTATAATAGAGAGAGATACTGTAGTATTATAATAGACATACTGCAGTATTATAATAGAGAAAGATACTGTAGTATTATAATAGAGATACTGTAGTATTATAATAGACATACTGTAGTATTATAATAGAGATACTGTAGTATTATAATAGACATACTGCAGTATTATAATAGAGAAAGATACTGCAGTATTATAATAGAGATACTGTAGTATTATAATAGAGATACTGTAGTATTATAATAGAGATACTGTAGTATTATAATAGAGATACTGCAGTATTATAATAGAGATACTGTAGTATTATAATAGAGATACTGTAGTATTATAATAGAGATACTGTAGTATTATAATAGAGATACTGCAGTATTATAATAGAGATACTGTAGTATTATAATAGAGATACTGTAGTATTATAATAGAGATACTGTAGTATTATAATAGAGATACTGCAGTATTATAATAGAGATACTGTAGTATTATAATAGAGATACTGTAGTATTATAATAGAGATACTGCAGTATTATAATAGAGATGCTGCAGTATTATAATAGAGATATATACTGTAGTATTATAATAGAGAGAGATACTGTATATTATAATAGAGAGAGATACTGTAGTATTATAATAGACATACTGCAGTATTATAATAGAGAAAGATACTGTAGTATTATAATAGAGATACTGTAGTATTATAATAGAGATACTGCAGTATTATAATAGAGATGCTGTAGTATTATAATAGAGATACTGCAGTATTATAATAGAGATATATACTGTAGTATTATAATAGAGAGAGATACTGTAGTATTATAATAGAGAGAGATACTGTAGTATTATAATAGACATACTGTAGTATTATAATAGAGAAAGATACTGTAGTATTATAATAGAGATACTGTAGTATTATAATAGAGATGCTGCAGTATTATAATAGAGGGAGATACTGTGGTATTATAATAGAGAGAGATACTGTAGTATTATAATAGACATACTGTAGTATTATAATAGAGAAAGAT
The DNA here is from genome assembly GCF_045791955.1 of Oncorhynchus clarkii lewisi. Classification (NCBI taxonomy): domain Eukaryota; kingdom Metazoa; phylum Chordata; class Actinopteri; order Salmoniformes; family Salmonidae; genus Oncorhynchus; species Oncorhynchus clarkii. Next base: position 36,664,746 of record NC_092172.1, on the reverse strand, counting down.
ACTGTATATTATAATAGAGATACTGTAGTATTATAATAGAGATGCTGCAGTATTATAATAGAGATGCTGCAGTATTATAATAGAGGGAGATACTGTAGTATTATAATAGAGATACTGTAGTATTATAATAGAGATACTGTAGTATTATAATAGAGATGCTGCAGTATTATAATAGAGGGAGATACTGTGTCACGCCCTGATCTGTTTCACCTGTCCTTGTGCTTGTCTCCACCCCCCTCCAGGTGTCGCCCATCTTCCCCACTTATCCCCTTGGTATTTATACCTGTGTTTTCTGTCTGTCTGTGCCAGTTCGTCTTGTTTGTTCAAGCCTACCAGATTTTTGTGTCTCAGCTCCTGCTTTTTACAGTCTCTCTTTTCTCGCCCTCCTGGTTTTGACCCCCACCTGTCCTGACTCTGAGCTCGTCTGCCTGACCATTCTGCCTGACCTGACCATGGGCCAACCTACCGTCCTGTACCTTTGCCCCTTCTCTGGATTACTGACCTCTGCCTGACCTGACCCTGGGCCAACCTGCCGTCCTGTACCTTGGCCCAACTACTCAGGATGATCGACCCCTGCCTGCCTTGACCTGCCTTTTGCCTGCCCCTGTTGTTACAATAAACACTGTTACTTCACACAGTCTGCACTGGGGTCTTACCTGAAACCTGACATACTGCAGTATTATAATACAGAGAGATACTGTAATATTACAATAGAAAGAGATACTACATTATTATAACAGAGAGAGATACTACAGTATTGTAATAGAGAGAGATACTGCAGTATTATAATAGAGAGAGATACTACAGTATTATAATAGAGAAAGATACTGTAGTATTATAATAGAGAGAGAGATACTGTATATTATAATAGAGAAAGATACTGTAGTATTATAATAGAGATACTGTAGTGTTATAATCGAGAGAGACTTTAGTATTATAATAGAGAGAGATACTGTAGTATTATAATAGAGATACTGTAGCATTATAACAGAGAGAGATACTGTAGTATTATAATAGAGATACTGTACATTATAATAGATAGAGATACTGTAGAATTATAATAGAGATAAATACTGTAGTATTATAATAGAGATACTGTAGTATTATAATAGAGATAGTGTAGTATTATAATAGAGAGAAATAGTGTAGTATTATAATAGAGAAACAGCAGTATTATAATAGAGATACTGTAGTATTATAATAGAGAGAGATAGTGTAGTATTATAATAGAGAGAGATACTGTAGTATTATAATAGAGATACTGTAGTATTATAATAGAGATACTGTAGTATTATAATAGATAGATATACTGTAGAATTATAATAGAGAGAGATACTGTAGTATTATAATAGAGATACTGTAGTATTATAATAGAGATACTGTACATTATAATAGAGAAACATCAGTATTATAATAGAGATACTGTAGTAGTATTATAGAGAGAGATACTGTAGTATTATAATAGAGATACTGTAGTATTATAATAGATAGATATACTGTAGAATTATAATAGAGAGAGATACTGTAGTATTATAATAGAGATACTGTAGTATTATAATAGAGATACTGTACATTATAATAGAGAAACAGCAGTATTATAATAGAGATACTGTAGTATTATAATAGATAGAGATACTGTAGTATTATAACAGAAAATCAGCAATATTATAATAGAGATACTGTATATTATAATAGAGAGAGCCATGTGAATTAATTATCTTCCCACTCTCCTGCTGTGTTCTGATAGCCTGTGTAATATGCAGGCTCACTCTCTCTGCCATAGGCTACAGAAAGGTTCAGAGGAGGATGGTCTCAGGAGGCTCCCTCCATCGATCTATCTTTCTGTCTCTTTCTATTTCTCTTTCTCTCTATTTCCCCCACCTCTTCTCTCTTTCTCCCTGTATGTCTCTGTCTGTCTGTCTGTCTGTCTGTCTGTCTGTCTGTCTGTCTGTCTGTCTGTGTGTCTCTCTCTCTCTCTCTCTCTCTCTCTCTCTCTCTCTCTCTCTCTCTCTCTCTCTCTCTCTCTCTCTCTCTCTCTCTCTCTCTCTCTCTCTCTCTCTCTCTCTCTCTCTCTTTCTCTCTCAATTCAATTCAAATAGCTTTATTGGCATGACGTGCCAATGTACATATTTTGCCAAAGCATACTTGAGCAATTAAGTGATGAATTTACAATATTAACATAATTAAAATAATAATAATAACAAGATTGTCAAGGGGATTATTCTCTCTCTCTTTCTCAGGATCATCCCCCCTGACATCATGGGAAAATCAGAAGAAATCAGCCAAGACCTCAGAAAAAAAAGTGTAGACCTCCACAAGTCTGGTTCATCCTTGGGAGCAATTTCCAAACGCTTGAAGGTACCACGCTCATCTGTACAAACAATAGTACGCAAGTATAAACACCATGGGACCACGCAGCCGTCATACCGCTCAGGAAGGAGACGTGTTCTGTCTCCTAGAGATGAACGTACTTTGGTGTGAAAAGTGCAAATCAATTCTATTTTATTATTATTTTTTTTTTATTTTACCTTTATTTTACTAGGCAAGTCAGTTAAGAACAAATTCTTATTTTCAATGACGGCCTAGGAACAGTGGGTTAACTGCCTGTTCAGGGGCAGAACGACAGATTTGTACCTTGTCAGCTCGGGGGTTTGAACTTGCAACCTTCCGGTTACTAGTCCAACGCTCTAACCACTAGGCTACCCTGCCGCCCCTAGAACAACAGCAAAGGACCTTGTGAAGATGCTGGAGGAAACAGGTACAAAAGTATCTATATCCACAGTAAAACAAGTCTTATATCAACATAACCTGAAAGGCCACTCAGCAAGGAAGAAGCCACTGCTCCAAAACCGCCGTAAAAAAGCCAGACTACGGTTTGCAGCTGCACATGGGGACAAAGATCATACTTTTTGGAGAAATGTCCTCTGGTCTGATGAAACAAAAATAGAACTGTTTGGCCATGTTATGTTTGGAGGAAAAAGGGGGATGCTTGCAAGCCGAAGAACACCATCCCAACCGTGAATCACTGGGATGACAGTATCATGTTGTGGGGGTGCTTTGCTGCAGGAGGGACTGGTGCACTTCACAAAATGGATGGCTCATGAGGAAGGAAAATTCTGTGGATATATTGAAGCAACATCACAAGACATCAGTCTTAAGCAAAGTGGCTTAAGGACAACAAAGTCAAGGTATTGGAGTGGCCATCACAAAGCCCTTACCTCAATCCCATAGAAATTTTGAGGGCAGAACGAATAAGCGTGTGCGAGCAAGGAGGCCTACAAACCTGACTCAGTTACACAAGCTCTGTCAGGAGGAATGGGACAAAATTCACCCAACTTATTGGGTGAAGCTTGTGGAAGGCTACCCGAAACGTTTGACCCAAGTTAAACAATTTAAAGGCAATGCTACCAAATACTAGTTGAGTGTATGTCAACTTCTGACCCACTGGGAGATGGATGAAGGAAATGAAAGCTGAAATAAATCATTCTCTGTCATGCCCTGACCGTAGAGAGCCTTTTTATGTCTCTATTTGGTTTGGTCATGGTGTGGGGTGGGCATTCTATGTTCTGTTTTCTATGATTTTGTATTTCTATGTTTTGGCCGGGTATGGTTCTTAATCAGGGACAGCTGTCTATCGTTGTCTCTGATTGGGAATCAGCCTTTTCCCCTTTTATAATTTGTGGGAAGTTGTCTTTGTTAGGGATACCATAGCCCTTGTTAGGGGTACCATAGCCCTTGTTAGGGGTACCACAGCCCTTGTTAGGGGGACCAAAGCCCTTGTTAGGGGTACCATAGCCCTTGTTAGGGGTACCACAGCCCTTGTTAGGGGGACCAAAGCCCTTGTTAGGGGTACCATAGCCCTTGTTAGGGGTACCACAGCCCTTGTTAGGGGTACCACAGCCCTTGTTAGGGGGACCAAAGCCCTTGTTAGGGGTACCATAGCCCTTGTTAGGGGTACCATATCCCTTGAAAGCTTCACGGTTGTTTAGTTGTTTCCTGTTTTTGTTGGCGACATTCTAAATAAAAGTTAAAAGTTATATGTACGCTCACAACGCTGCACCTTGGTCTTCCTTGAACGACGGCCGTGACATTCTCTCTACTATTATTCTGACATTTCACATTCTTAAAATAAAGTGGTGATCCTAACTGACCGAAGACAGGAAATTTTTAATTTTTTAGGATTAAATGTCAGGAATTGTGAAAAACTGAGTTTAAATGTATTTAAATAATAATAATCAAAGTAGTTGTCGAGGGTGCAGCAAGTCAGCGCCTCAGGAGTAAATGTCAGTTGGCTTTTCATTGTCGATCATTAAGAGTATCTCTTCCACTCCTGCTGTCTCTAGAGAGTTGAAAACAGCAGGTCTGGGACAGGTAGTATGTCCGGTGAACAGATCAGGGTTCCATAGCCACAGGCAGAATAGTTGAAACTGGAGCAGCAGCACGGCCAGGTGGACTGGAGACAGCAAGGAGTCATCATGCCAGGTAGTGTTATAAGGCATGGTCCTAGGGCTCAGGTCCTCCGAGAGAAAGAGAGAAAGAGATAATTAGAGAGAGCATACTTAAATTCCCACCGGATAAGACAGGAGAAGTACTCCAGATATAACAAACTGACCCCCGACACATAAACTACTGCAGCATAAATACTGGAGGCTGAGACAGGAGGGGTCAGGAGACACTGTGGCCCCATCCGATGATACCCCGGACAGGGCCAAACAGGCAGGATATAACCCCACCCACTTTGCCAAAGCACAGCCCCCACGCCACTAGGGGGATATCTTCAACCACCAATTTACCATCCTGAGACAAGGCCGAGTATAGCCCACAAAGATCTCCGCCACGGCACAACCCAAGGGGGGGGGGGGCGCCAACCCAGACAGGAAGATCACGTCAGTGACTCAACCCACTCAAGTGACGCACCCCTCCTAGGGACGGCATGAAAGAGCACCAGTAAGCCAGTGACTCCCTGTAATAGGGTTAGAGGCAGAGAATCCCAGTGGAGAGAGGGGAACCGGCCAGGCAGAGACAGCAAGGGCGGTTCCTGGGCCAGACTACACTCAATCACAGGACCCACTGAAGAGATGAGTCTTCAGTAAAGACTTAAAGGTTGAGAGCGAGTCTGCGTCTCTCACATGGGTAGGCAGACCATTCCATAAAAATGGAGCTCTGTTGGAGAAAGCCCTGCCTCCAGCTGTTTGCTTAGAAATGTTAGGGACAATTAGGAGGCCTGCGTCTTGTGACCGTAGCGTATGTGTAGGTATGTACGGCAGGACCAAATCAGAAAGATAGGTAGGAGCAAGCCAGTAGTCTAACCTAGAAGTAACAAAAGCATGGATTAATTTTTCTGCATCGTTTTTGGACAGAAAGTTTCTGATTTTTGCAATGTTACGTAGATGGAAACAGTGAAATAGTCTTGATATTTTCGTCAAAAGAGAGATCAGGGTCCAGAGTAACGCCGAGGTCCTTCACAGTTTTATTTGAGACGACTGTACAACCATCAAGATTAATTGTCAGATTCAACAGAAGATGTCTTTGTTTCTTGGGACCTAGAACAAGCATCTCTGTTTTGTCCGAGTTTAAAAGTAGAACGTTTGCAGCCATCCACTTCCTTATGTCTGAAACACAGGCTTCTAGCGGGGGCAATTTTAGGGCTTCACCATGTAGAGTGGAGTAGAGTGGAGTTGATTAAAGTACAGTTCAGTAGAGTGGAGTAGAGTGGAGTAGCGTACAGTCTGGAGTAGAGTTGAGTGGAGTACAGTAGCGTTGAGTAGAGTAGAGTGGAGTGGAGTGGATTAGAGTGGAGTAGAGTACAGTCTGGAGTAGAGTGGAGTGGAGTGCAGTAGAGTGAAGTATAGTACAGTCTGGAGTTGAGTAGAGTAGACTGGAGTACAGTAGAGTGGAGTGGAATACAGTAGAGTGGAGTAGAGTAGAGTAGATAGGAGAACAGTGGAGTGTAGTGGAGTAGAGTGGAGTGGAGTAAAGTGGAGTAGAGTGGAGTGGAGTGGAGTGGAGTAGAGTAGAGTAGAGTGGAGTACATTACAGTAGGGTACAGTAGGGTACAGTAGAGTACAGTACAGTAGAGTTCAGTACAGTAGAGTACAGTTCAGTACAGTACTGTTGAGTACAGTAGAGTACAGTACAGTAGAGTTAAGTACAGTAGTGTACAGTAAAGTTCAGTTCAGTACTGTAGAGTGCAGTAGAATACAGTACAGTATAATACAGTACAGTACCATATAGTACAGTACAGAAGAGTTCAGTACAGTACAGCACAGTATAGTACAGTACAGTAGAGTTCAGTATAGTACAGTAGCGCACAGTACAGTAGAGTACAGTACAATGCATTTGAGTGCAGTAAAGTAGATTTAAGTACAGTACAGTACAGTAGAGTACAGTAGAGTATAGTACAATACTATAGAGTACAGTACAGTATAGTTCAGTACAGTACAGTTGAGTACATTACAGTGGAGAACAGTACAGTAGAGTACAGTACAGTAGAGACAATACAGTAGAGTACAATACAGTAGAGTTCAGTACAGTACAGTACAGTGGAGTACAGTACAGTACAGTGGAGTACAGTACAGTAAAGGACAGTACAGTACAGTAGAGTAGAGTACAGTGGAGTACTGTACAGTAGAGTACAGTAGAGTACAGTACAGTAGAGCACAATAGTGTAGAGTACAGTACAGTAGAGTACAGTAGAGTTCAGTACAGTACAGTACAGTACAGTAAAGTTCAGTACAGTACAGTACAGTAGAGTAGAGTTCAGTACAGTAGAGTTCAGTACATTACAATAGAGTACAGTACAGTACAGTAGAGTTCAGTACAGTACAGTAGAGTTCAGTACAGTACAGTAGAGTACAGTAGAGTTCAGTACAGTAGAGTACAATACAGTACAGTAGCATACAGTACAATACAGTAGAGTACAATACAGTAGAGTTCAGTACAGTACAGTACAATAAAGTACAGTACAGTAGAATTAAGTACAGTAGAGTTCAGTACAGTACAGTAGAGTACAGTAGAGTTCAGTACAGTAGAGTACAATACAGTACAGTAGCATACAGTACAATAGAGTAGAGTACAATACAGTAGAGTTCAGTACAGTACAGTACAATAGAGTACAGTACAGTAGAATTAAGTACAGTAGAGTACAGTACAGTACATCAGAATTCAGTACAGTATAGTAGAGTACAGTACAGCAGAGTTCAGTACAGTAGAGTACAGTACAGTAGAGTACAGTACAATACAGTAGACTACAGTACAGTAGACTACAGTTCAGTACAGTACAGTACAGTACAGTACAGTAGAGTACAGTACAGTACAGTACAGTACAGTACAGTACAGTACAGTAGAGGGAGTCTGCCTCCTGCCTGGAGGGTAGGAGTACAGTAGAATACAGTACAGTAGAGTACAGTACAATACAGTAGAGTACAGTACAGTACAGTAGACTACAGTAAGAAAGAAAGAAAGAAAGAAAGAAAGACGGAGAGAGAGAAAGAAATAGAGAGAGAGCGAGAGCAAGAGGGACAGAGAGAGAGAGAAAGAAAGAAAGAAAGAGAGAGAGAGAACAGAGCCACAGGACAGCAGCACAATTAGACCCAACCAAATCATGAGAAAACTAAAAGATAATTACTTGACACATTGGAAAGAATTAACAAAAAAACTGAGCAAACTAGAATGCTATTTGGCCCAAACAGAGAGTATACTGCGACAGAATACCTGACCACTGTGACTGACCCAAAATTAAGGAAAGCTTTGACTATGTACAGACTCAGTGAGCATAGCCTTGCTATTGAGAAAGGCCACCGTAGGCAGACATGGCTCTCAAGAGAAGACAGGCTATGTGCTCACTGCACACAAAATGAGGTGAAAACTGAGCTGCACTTCCTAACCTCCTGCCCAATGTATGACCATATTAGAGAGACATATTTCCCTCAGATTACACAGATCCACAAAGAATTCAAAAACAAATCCAATTTTGATAAACTCCCATATCTACTGGGTGAAATTTCACAGTGTGCCATCACAGCAGCAAGATTTGTGACCTGTTGCCACGAGAAAGGGCAACCAGTGAAGAACAAACACCATTGTAAATACAACCCATATTTATGCTTATTTATTTTATCTTGTGTCCTTTAACCATTTGTACATTGTTAAAACACTCATATATATATATATGTATAATATGACATTTGTAATGTCTTTATTGTTTTGAAACTTCTGTATGTGTAATGTTTACTGTTAATTTTTATTGTTTATTTCACTTTGGTATGTTGTCTACCTCACTTGCTTTGGCAATGTTAACACATGTTTCCCATGCCAATAAAGCCCTTGAATTGAATTGAATTGAATTGAGAGAGAGAGAGAGAGAGAGAGAGAGAGAGAGAGAGAGGGAGAGAGAGGGGGGGACAGAGAGAGAGAGAGAGAGAAAGAAAGAAAGAAAGAAAGAAAGAAAGAAAGAAAGAAAGAAAGAAAGAAAGAGAGAGAGAAGTATTGTGTTTGTGTGTGTGTGAGAGAGAGGGAGGGTAGAACGAGAGAGAGACAGACAGCAAGAGAGAGAGAGAGAGAGAGAGAGAGAGGGAAAGACAGAGAGAGAGAGCAGAGGGTCAGATGAGCTCCTGCATTTTTCAGCTTGTTCTTTAAAAAAAGATAGATTTAGAGTTAGTTAAATTTGGATTTTTTTCGCCAGGAACATATACAGGATGCTACCCTCTACAACATAACCTTCACTCCAAATCAAAACTCAAAACCTACAACCTGATTTTGGACGGAATTACGGAATCACCTGGAAGGCTTACAACTACCAAAGATTATTATTCCTACGCTATACAGCAAATGTTCTGGAAAACAACAGAAACCTGAAAACACCATCCAACCTGGAACTGAGTGAGTAATGTTTTGTCTGAAGCTATATTTTACTTCCAAAAGCCAAGAAGAAAAATACATTACATGAATTTATAAGGACTGAATGCTAAGTTAAGACTGCCAAGCTTGATACAACTTCAAGTAGCACTAACGTGTCAAGTGAGAGGTGTCAAAGCCCTTTAGCCCAACAATGGCAGGAGAGTCGACCAGTCTACTCCGAACAAATGGAGAGGCCTTAGAAGCTGCCTCCCGCTGTTCAGAGGTAATTCAAATACAGTACCCTGTGTATGTAAAGAATGATAAGGAAAGAAAAGATCACAAAATGAAGCTCCTTATGGAAAGTCAAGAGACACTTTTTGCTGACTATTGTAAAAAGGGGAACATCAGCAACCTCATCTTCCACACAGACCATCCCCTGGCATGGCACAGGGCTATATTAGCACACTACCCCTCTGTTAAGAGGAGGGGTGTTAACGAGGGGTGGAAACTCAGGATACTAGACAACGACGACTCTGAGTCAGCTAATATACATCTCTATAAGTCTGGAACTGTATTGGTACAGGGCAACCCCAAACAGTTTCAGCTGGACTTTCACCTAATCAAAGAATTAGCTCAGCAGGAGAAGCTCTTCCTTGAGAAAGATACTCCCACCACGAGCGGGTCAGACCAGACCTCTTCATTATATAACCCCAAAGACGAGCAACCCCCAGTGGAAAGTCAACCTCCCAGCACAGAGTACTACCCCCTCATTGAAATGAAGGATAAAATGACCCAGCTGGAGGTAAGGCAGGTGGAGCTGCAACAGCAGGTGATTACACTCCAGTCAGCACAGACCCAGACAACAGTCCAGCACAACAACACTCCCTTAACCAGACCCGAAGTGCTGGAGGTGAAGAGAGACATATCTGCACTCCGGACTGCGGTGAGACAACTTCAACAATATAAAAAGCAAGAGCAGGAGAAGAACAGAGTGCTAGAGGAGAGGATCAGACTGCTGGAGGAGAGGATCAGACTGCTGGAGGAGGGGGTGAGGAGGATGGCGTGTGACAAAGAACAACCCACTAGAGAGGAGGCCACAGAACAGCCCTCCTCAGCTCCAGACAAAAGTCTCGACACCACAGCAGAACAGTCCACCCCAGACCCTGACCATAGCATCGACATCACAGCAGAACAGACAAATGAAGAACGTCAAGCCCAGGAGATCTCACCCCCTCTGAGCACCCCCCCTGTCAGCCACCCTGATAGCCCTCCTGACAACCCCCCCACACCCACTGAGGACATACACAAGACACAGATTGTACTCCTTATGGACTCAAATGGGAAATATATACAAGAATTGAAATTGAGAGAAAAAGAGAGACAGAGAATGAGAGAGAGAGAGAGACAGAGATACAGAGACTAGCGACATGTGAGACAGCACTTCTCTTCGTCACATTGAGATCCCACAGCACCAGTCTCTGTCGGCTTCCTGTAACACCATGCCTGTGTCTCTGCAGCTCCAAAACCCACTAATCTATCACACATCAGCTGCAATCAACTCCTATTCTTTATCCCATCCTGATTATGTTCAGATCAATACGTCTGATGAAACCTTGTACTCACTACCCATGATCCAGCTGACGTTCGTACAGAATACAATAAAAGCAATCACTGAGGTGAAATCTGTGTGTAATTCCTAACCTAATCTCTCTCTCTCTCTCTCTCTCTCTCTCTCTCTCTCTCTCTCTCTCTCTCTCTCTCTCTCTCTCTCTCTCTCTCTCTCTCTCTCTCTCTCTCTCTCTCTCTCTCACACACACACACCTTTAATAATGGACATGCCTCTGACGCTAGGGAGAGATAGTGGTGCATTGATTTTGTTGATGAAACTCCATCCAGGACCTCAGTCCTCTCCTGTTAGTCTTGTGTCTATGTTTGTTAAGGTGAAACTCCATCCAGGACCCCAGTCCTCTCCTGTTAGTCTTGTGTCTATGTTTGTTAAGGTGAAACTCCATCCAGGACCTCAGTCCTCTCCTGTTAGTCTTGTGTCTATGTTTGTTAAGGTGAAACTCCATCCAGGACCCCAGTCCTCTCCTGTTAGTCTTGTGTCTATGTTTGTTAAGGTGAAACTCCATCCAGGACCTCAGTCCTCTCCTGTTAGTCTTGTGTCTATGTTTGTTAAGGTGAAACTCCATCCAGGACCCCAGTCCTCTCCTGTTAGTCTTGTGTCTATGTTTGTTAAGGTGAAACTCCATCCAGGACCTCAGTCCTCTCCTGTTAGTCTTGTGTCTATGTTTGTTAAGGTGAAACTCCATCCAGGACCTCAGTCCTCTCCTGTTAGTCTTGTGTCTATGTTAATTAAGGTGAAACTCCATCCAGGACCCCAGTCCTCTCCTGTTAGTCTTGTGTCTATGTTTGTTAAGGTGAAACTCCATCCAGGACCCCAGTCCTCTCCTGTTAGTCTTGTGTCTATGTTTGTTAAGGTGAAACTCCATCCAGGACCTCAGTCCTCTCCTGTTAGTCTTGTGTCTATGTTTGTTAAGGTGAAACTCCATCCAGGACCCCAGTCCTCTCCTGTTAGTCTTGTGTCTATGTTTGTTAAGGTGAAACTCCATCCAGGACCTCAGTCCTCTCCTGTTAGTCTTGTGTCTATGTTTGTTAAGGTGAAACTCCATCCAGGACCCCAGTCCTCTCCTGTTAGTCTTGTGTCTATGTTTGTTAAGGTGAAACTCCATCCAGGACCTCAGTCCTCTCCTGTTAGTCTTGTGTCTATGTTTGTTAAGGTGAAACTCCATCCAGGACCCCAGTCCTCTCCTGTTAGTCTTGTGTCTATGTTTGTTAAGGTGAAACTCCATCCAGGACCTCAGTCCTCTCCTGTTAGTCTTGTGTCTATGTTTGTTAAGGTGAAACTCCATCCAGGACCTCAGTCCTCTCCTGTTAGTCTTGTGTCTATGTTAATTAAGGTGAAACTCCATCCAGGACCACAGTCCTCTCCTGTTAGTCTTGTGTCTATGTTTGTTAAGCTGAAACTCCATCCAGGACCCCAGTTCTCTCCTGTGTTTAGACATTGAGTGGTCTGATGAATCCACTGTGGAGAGTAAGAACAGACAGTGGGTTGGTTAGGCTGAGTGTGATATAGTACGTTAATGTGTGTGTATGAAAAGTGGCTCCAAAATGATTGAATAATGATGAGTGAGAAAGTTACAGAGGGTCAAAGATCATACCCCCAAGTTGTTCTAACCTTTCACCTTTACCAAATAACAGGGGAGGGTAGCATGTCTTGGGGGTTTGATCTATGACCCCCCGGTAACTTTCTCACTCATCATTATTCCTGATTCATTCAGGGTTATCTGTAATCATGGTAGGATCCCCATGAATGTAGAAGTGTTTAGAAACATATTCTATTCTTATTTACAATAGAAGTATCACAGTACATTATTGACCATGTATTTCTACTGGGCACAAAGTCATCTGAAACACAACCAAAACCAAAGGCAAATGAATTCAACACGTTTCTAGTCACAAGCTTGAACTAGTCCTTGCGTGCTAGGAATATGGGACCAATACTAAACTTTTTATTACTTTATTTATAAGAAGCTTTAGGGGTGTCAATCATTTTGACCCCTACCTATTTGAGAAGAAAAATAATCATATTACTTGTTAAACAAAATCTATTTTTCTGAGCAATTATATTATAATAAAATAATATAATTAAAAGCATACCATTTAGCTCAGTAATTAGAATTATTTTATACAGTCATTATTTCTCATCTTTATCAAGGGTGTTAATCATTTCAGACCCCACTGTATGTATTTCGTCATGAGTGTGTGTGTGTGTGTCTTCTGTGTATGAATTTGGTCATGTAAGTGTGTGTGTGTGTGTGTTTGTATTCTATTGTGTTCTTGCATATGAGAAATGTTTTATCTGGGAATAAATGTCAGAGATCTATTTGAGCGCCCCTCCTGGCAGTGTGTGTCCCCCCCCCCCCCCCCCCCCCCGGATGTGTGGCGGGTCTATACACTATTCATGGGGTGTAAAGAGGAATGGTGGGAGGAAAATGGACTCATTACTTTCAGCCAGTAACATTGGTTACCTGGCCCGTGTGTGTGTGTGTGTGTGTGTGTGTGTGTGTGTGTGTGTGTGTGTGTGTGTGTGTGTGTGTGTGTGTGTGTGTGTGTGTGTGTGTGCGTATGTGTGTGTGTGTGTGTGTGTGTGTGTGTGTGTGTGTGTGTGTGTGTGTGTAGTAATGTCTTTGTGAGGACACACACACAGAGTTGCTTTGTGAACATACAGTATTATGTAGAGAACAATATATATTGTGTGTGTAAAAAGACAATTGTACAATTTCAATTTACTAGAATGATGTTGCTCATGTCTTCAACCCACATAGTATCACAGGTATACCTGGAGCCCTGCTACTCATCACCTCCCCAAAAAACCTTGCAGCCCGATGGACTCCTCTTTTCAGTTCACTGCAGCTAGCGACTGGAACGAGCAGAAAAAACACTAAAACTGGACTGTTTTATCTCCATCACAACATTCAAGGACTCAATCATGGACACTCCTACTGACACTTGTGGCTGCTTCAGGTGATGTATTGTTGTCTCTACCTTCTTGCCCTTTGTGCTGTTGTCTGTCCCCAACAATGTTTGTACCATGTTTGTGCTGCTACCATGTTGTGCTATTACCATGTTGTCAAGTTGTGTTGCTGCCATGTTGTTGTCATGTTGTGGTGCTACCGTGTTGTCAAGTTGTGTTGCTGCCATGTTGTTGTCATGTTGTGCTGCTACCGTGTTGTCAAGTTGTGTTGCTACCGTGTTGTTGTCATGTTGTGTTGCTACCGTGTTGTTGTCATGTTGTGTTGCTACCGTGTTGTTGTCATGTTGTGTTGCTACCGTGTTGTTGTCATGTTGTGTTGCTACCGTGTTGTTGTCATGTTGTGCTGCTACGTGTTGTTGTCATGTTGGTGTTGCTACCGTGTTGTTGTCATGTTGTGTTGCTACCGTGTTGTTGTCATGTTGTGTTGCTACCGTGTTGTTGTCATGTTGTGTTGCTACCGTGTTGTTGTCATGTTGTGTTGCTACCGTGTTGTTGTCATGTTGTGTTGCTACGTGTTGTTGTCATGTTGGTGTTGCTACCGTGTTGTTGTCATGTTGTGTTGCTACCGTGTTGTTGTCATGTTGTGTTGCTACCGTGTTGTTGTCATGTTGTGTTGCTACCGTGTTGTTGTCATGTTGTGTTGCTACCGTGTTGTTGTCATGTTGTGTTGCTACCGTGTTGTTGTCATGTTGTGTTGCTACGTGTTGTTGTCATGTTGGTGTTGCTACCGTGTTGTTGTCATGTTGTGTTGCTACCATGCTGTGTTGTCATTAGTTGCTGTCATGCTGAGTTGTTGTCTTAGGTCTCTCTTTATGTAGTGTTGCGGTGTCTCTCTTGTAGTGTTGTGGTGTCTCTCTATATGTAGTGTTGTGGTGTCTCTCTATATGTAGTGTTGTGGTGTCTCTCTATATGTAGTGTTGTGGTGTCTCTCTTGTAGTGTTGTGGTGTCTCTCTTGTAGTGTTGTGGTGTCTCTCTTGTAGTGTTGTGGTGTCTCTCTTGTAGTGTTGTGGTGTCTCTCTATATGTAGTGTTGTGGTGTCTCTCTTGTAGTGTTGTGGTGTCTCTCTTGTAGTGTTGTGGTGTCTCTCTTGTAGTGTTGTGGTGTCTCTCTTGTAGTGTTGTGGTGTCTCTCTTGTAGTGTTGTGGTGTCTCTCTTCTAGTGTTGTGGTGTCTCTCTATATGTAGTGTTGTGGTGTCTCTCTATATGTAGTGTTGTGGTGTCTCTCTTGTAGTGTTGTGGTGTCTCTCTATATGTAGTGTTGTGGTGTCTCTCTTGTAGTGTTGTGGTGTCTCTCTATATGTAGTGTTGTGGTGTCTCTCTATATGTAGTGTTGTGGTGTCTCTCTTGTAGTGTTGTGGTGTCTCTCTATATGTAGTGTTGTGGTGTCTCTCTTGTAGAGTTGTGTGTTTTGTCCTATATTTTTATTTTCAATCCCAGCCCCCGGCCTCACAGGAGGCATTTTTCCTTTTGGTAGGCCGTCACTGTAAATAAGAATTTGTTCTTAATTGACTTGCCTAGTTAAATGAAGGTTAAATCAAATATATAAATACAACTGTGACCCCCCCCCCCCCCCCAAACCTGACCACTCCCCACATCTGTCTGTCCTTACAGTCACCAGGTGCTGTCCCCTCCCTCTTCCTCCCTCTTCCTCCCTTCTCCCCTCCCCTCTGACCCTCTCCTTCAGACACAATTGTTCCACTAAACAATGGAGTCATTGTTACCTCAAGGTGGCTTATTATGAGGGGTGTTCAGTGGGCCCTGCAGAGGTGACCCTGCCAGTGTAAACACTCCCCCTCCACCCCCACCTCTCTCCTCCCACCTGGACAGTGAATACACTCCCCCTGCAGACCCCTCCACCCCCACCTCTCTTCTCCCACCCTGACAGTGAATACACTCCCCCTCCAGACCCCTCCACCCCACCTCTCTTCTCCCACCCTGACAGTGAATACACTCCCCCTCCACCCCACCTCTCTTCCCCACCCTGACAGTGAATACACTCCCCCTCCACCCCACCTCTCTTCTCCCACCCTGACAGTGAATACACTACCCCTCCACCCCCACCTCTCTTCTCCCACCCTGACAGTGAATACACTCCCCCTCCACCCCCACCTCTCTTCTCCCACCCTGACAGTGAATACACTCCCCCTCCAGACCCCTCCACCCCACCTCTCTTCCCCACCCTGACAGTGAATACACTCCCCCTCCACCCCCACCTCTCTTCTCCCACCCTGACAGTGAATACACTCCCCCTGCAGACCCCTCCACCCCACCTCTCTTCCCACCCTGAGGGTCAGATCATAGGGAATACAGGAGGTGGAGAACGGCCCCTGTGTTTCCCAGGCCCAGTTACACAGTAGCACAGCTGCACTGAATGGTGTGTGTGTGTGTGTGTGTGTGTGTGTGTGTGTGTGAGTGTGTGTGTGTGTGTGTGTGTGTGTGTGTGTGTGTGTGTGTGTGTGTGTGTGTGTGTGTGTGTGTGTGTGTGTGTGTGTGTGTGTGTGTGTGTGTGTGTGTGTGTGTCTAAGAGAGAGTGAGAGCGAGAGCGAGCGAGCGAGACAGAGAGAGAGAGAGAGAGAGAGAGAGAGAGAGAGAGAGAGAGAGAGAGAGAGAGAGAGACTAAAATCTACCAAATCCCATGCTGGGGACAGACTTCAAAACCAGGCCACCCACAGTTTCCCCTTTCTCCAAATCTCTCTCTCTCTCAATTCAATGATTTCAATTTTTCTCTCTCTCACTACCTCTCTCTACCTCCCTCTCTATGTGTCTCTCTTTTTCTCCCCAACTGACACTCAGACATACCTATAGCAAGCCATCTTAAGCCCCAGTGCAGGTGCAGGGCCTAGGAGGACTAAATGTATTACAATGGGAGCCCAGAATAAAACTGTTACAATAGAATGACTGTTGTGCATAATAGGTCAAGAGAAACTGTTAACAATGCAGGACACAGAATGGAGATTTGTCTGTTGGGCTCCGTTAGAGTGCAACTTCCAATGAACTTAAAGGGCGGCAGGTAGCCTAGCAGTTAGAGCGTTGGGTCAGTAACTGAAAGGTCGCTAGCTCGACTCCCCGAGTTGATGTGCCCTTGAGCAAGGCACTTACAGTTAATGTCGGAAGTTTACAAACACCTGAGGCAAATACATTTAAACTCAGTTTTTCACAATTCCTGACATTTAATCCTAGTAAAAATTCCCTGTCTTAGGTCGGTTAGGATCACCACTTTATTTTAAGAATGTGAAATGTCAGAATAATAGTAGAGAGAATTATTTATTTCAGTTTTTATTTATTTCATCACATTCCCAGTGGGTCAGAAGTTTACATACACTCAATTAGTATTTGGTACCATTGCCTTGAAATTGTTTAACTTGGGTCAAACGTTTCGGGTAGCCTTCCATAAGATTCCCCCAATATTAATTGGGTGAATTTTGGCCCATTCCTCCTGACAGAGCTGGTGTAACTGAGTCAGGGTTGTAGGCCTCCTTGCTCGCACACGCTTTTTCAATTGTGCCCACAAATTTTCTATAGGATTGAGGTCAGGGCTTTGGGATGGCCACTCCAATACCTTGACTATGTTGTCCTTAAGCCATTTTGCCACAACTTTGGAAGTATGCTTGGGGTCATTGTCCATTTGGAAGACCCATTTGCGACCAAGCTTTAACTTCCTGACTGATGTCTTGAGATGTTTCTTCAATATAGCCATATCATTTTCCTACCTCATGTTGCCATCTATTTTGTGAAGTGCAGCAAAGCACCCCCACAACATGATGCTGCCACCCCCGTGCTTCACGGTTGGGATGGTGTTCTTCGGCTTGCAAGCCTCTCCCTTTTTCCTCCAAACATAATGATGCTCATTATGGCCAAACAGTTCTATTTTTGTTTCATCAGACCAGAGGACATTTCTTCAAAATGTACGATCTTTGTCCCCATGTGCAGTTGCAAACCGTAGTCTGGCTTTTTTTATGGCGGTTTTGGAGCAGTGGCTTCTTCCTTGCTGAATGGCCTTTCAGGTTGTATCGATATAGGACTCGTTTTACTGTGGATATAGATACTTTTGTACCTGTTTCCTCCAGCATCTTCACAAGGTCCTTTGCTGTTGTTCTGGAATTGATTGCACTTTTCGCAACTAAGTACGTTCCTCTCTAGGAGACAGAATGCGTCTCCTTCCTGAGCGGTATGACGGCTGCGTGGTCCCATGGTGTTTATACTTGAGTACTATTGTTTGTACAGATGAACATGGTACCTTCAGGCGTTTTGAAATTGCTCCCAAGGATGAACCAGACTTGTGGAGGTCTACAATATTTTTTCTGGGGTCTTGGCTGATTTATTTTGATTTTCCCATGACGTCAAGCAAAGAAGCACTGAGTTTGAAGGTAGACCTTGAAATGCATCCACAGGTACACCTCCAATTGACTCAAATTATATCAATTAGCCTATCAGAAGCCTATACATGACATAATTTTCTGGAATTTTCCAAGCTGTTTAAAGGCACAGTCAACTTAGTGTATGTAAACTTCTGACCCACTGGTATTGTGATACAGATAATTATAAGTGAAATTGAAAAATGACTTGTGTCATGCACAAAGTAGATGTCCTAATTGACTTGCCCAAACTATAGTTTGTTAACAATAATTTTTAATGACTCCAACCTAAGTGTATGTAAACTTCCGACTTCAACTATAAATATAATAGCTCCAGGGTTGATAATGGCAGATACTGGTCATGACCCCACTCACCGAGGGTGGGGATATGCAAAAATAAACGTGTTTTAATTCATACACGCATATGAATACACATTTGAAGTAGGACAAATATAAGCACCCACCAAATGATTGACTTCTGTATATTCTACAGTGATCTTAACTCCTCCTAACCAGGGTTTCTGTGTTAACCTCTGCAGTGGTCTTAACTCCTCCTAACCAGGGTTTCTGTGTTAACCTCTGCAGTGATCTGAAACGTGAGGTGGAGTAGTTCTTACTATAATTCATATGCTTCTCATGGAATGTCTCAAAGCTACAGTTGTCTCTATCAACGTGTCCCTCTGTAACGTCTGTGTGTGGGGGTGTAGACGGAGGACCTGTCTGTCCATCGCCGCCAGTGCGTGCCAAGGTATCATCTTACAACACACTGCAGACAGTCTGTGTGTGTGCGTGTATGTGTGGAGTGTGTGTCTCTGTATGTGTGTGTGTGTGTGTGTGTGTGTGTGTGTGTGTGTGTGTGTGTGTGTGTGTGTGTGTGTGTGTGTGTGTGTGTGTGTGTGTGTGTGTGTGTGTGTGTGTGTGTGTGTGTGTGTGTGTGGAGTGTGTGTGTGACGGTGGTTGGTAGGGTAACAGAGTGACCATTGTAAAGCTGCATGAAGTTAAGAGAGGGGGGCTTTGACTTACTTCCTGGAAAGACATGTAGACTGTCTACACAGGCAGAGCCTATATACCTTAGAACAGTTGGTCTATCCCTACTCCTACTGCGCTCAGCAGCTCTTCTGTTACATTATGTCGTCCCCAGTCAGAATGAATCTGTCTTATTGTGATCGTCCCCAGTCAGAATGAATCTGTCTTATTGTGATCGTCCCCAGTCAGAATGAATCTGTCTTATTGTGATCGTCCCCAGTCAGAATGAATCTGTCTTATTGTGATCGTCCCCAGTCAGAATGAATCTGTCTTATTGTGATCGTCCCCAGTCAGAATGAATCTGTCTTATTGTGATCGTCCCCAGTCAGAATGAATCTGTCTTATTGTGATCGTCCCCAGTCAGAATGAATCTGTCTTATTGTGATCGTCCCCAGTCAGAATTAATCTGTCTTATTGTGATCGTCCCCAGTCAGAATGAATCTGTCTTATTGTGATCGTCCCCAGTCAGAATGAATCTGTCTTATTGTGATCGTCCCCAGTCAGAATGAATCTGTCTTATTGTGATCGTCCCCAGTCAGAATGAATCTGTCTTATTGTGATCGTCCCCAGTCAGAATTAATCTGTCTTATTGTGATCGTCCCCAGTCAGAATGAATCTGTCTTATTGTGATCGTCCCCAGTCAGAATTAATCTGTCTTATTGTGATCGTCCCCAGTCAGAATTAATCTGTCTTATTGTGATCGTCTCCAGTCAGAATGAATCTGTCTTATTGTGATCGTCCCCAGTCAGAATGAATCTGTCTTATTGTGATCGTCCCCAGTCAGAATGAATCTGTCTTATTGTGATCGTCTCCAGTCAGAATGAATCTGTCTTATTGTGATCGTCCCCAGTCAGAATTAATCTGTCTTATTGTGATCGAGTCAAAAGAGCTAAATAAAAAAGAAATAAAGCACATGGTATAATTACTGATGACTGAATCAAATGAATGTAATTATCTTACACTGTACGAGCAGGGCTTATAGCAGAGGAGCACGCTTACCTACTGGCATACACACCTTGATGCAGACACACACACACACACACACACACACACACACACACACACACACACACACACACACACACACACACACACACACACACACACACACATGCGCGTAAACACACACACGCACATACACACACACGTACACACACACACGTACACACACACACGCACACACACAAATCCTCAACCAATGTGAAACAAGGCCAAACTTCTCCCACAGCCCAGGTAATATTAAAGCTCTAAAACGAAACCTCAATTTCAACGCAATTTCCCTTCAAAATTACCCTTTGAAGTCTTTCTGCTATTTCCATTTTCTCTTTCTCTCCTTTCTCCTGCGCCAAAGAACAGTGGCCACGGCATACAAAATCACAAGGGGAAATGACCTGCCTTAATGCTGCCAACAGCCTGTAATTTGTGTGCTGAGCGCCTGGTCGAGGCGGAGGGGTTAAGTGGGTGAGGTGGCGGGCCATTTCAGGCGCTGCACAGCGGGCTGTTTGATGTTTCTGACTGCTCACCTTGATGGAGTGTCTGTTTCTCCTCAGGGTTCTCTCTCTGAGTACCGCTAACGTTAGAACGTGTCTTGTTCTTCTGTCTGTGTTCTGTTCCACCTAGAACCTGGCGTCTTGATCCACATGCCTCATAGCTGGGAGGAAGACAAAACAGAGGGCTGAAAGGCAGGATATTCATACAGTAGTTTGGTTCTGATGGCTCAGCTAGTTGGAACACAGAGCTTGCTATATGAGGGTTTGATTCCAGTATGGGCCACGTGTACTGAATGGAGTTTTAGATGATGGCTTGGTGAAGGATGATGTTACTGTCATTATTACAGTTGAAATGAATTACGGTGTTACACATCCAACAAGCTCTCACAGTCTCACTGTAGAATTAGACGTTCATCCACGTTGTCCAAACGTCACATTGAAAGGTTAAGTTGAGGCACTCATTCTGAATTAAGGTAACGGTTAAGTTTAGACACTCATTCTGAATTAAGTTAAGGGTTAAGTTTAGGCACTCATTCTGAATTAAGGTAAGGGTTAAGTTTAGGCAATCATTCTGAATTAAGGTATGGGTTAAGTTTAGACACTCATTCTGAATTAAGGTAAGGGTTAAGTTTAGACACTCATTCTGAATTAAGGTAAGGGTTAAGTTTAGACACTCATTCTGAATTAAGGTAAGGGTTAAGTTTAGACACTCACTCTGAATTAAGGTAAGGGTTAAGTTTAGGCACTCATTCTGAATTAAGGTAAGGGTTAAGTTTAGGCACTCATTCTGAATTAAGGTAAGGGTTAAGTTTAGACACTCATTCTGAATTAAGGTAAGGGTTAAGTTTAGACACTCATTCTGAATTAAGGTAAGGGTTAAGTTTAGACGCTCATTCTGAATTGAGGTAAGGGTTAAGTTGAGGCACTCATTCTGAATTAAGGTAAGGGTTCAGTTTAGACACTCATTCTGAATTAAGGTAAGGGTTAAGTTTAGGCACTCATTCTGAATTAAGGTAAGGGTTAAGTTTAGAGACTCATTCTGAATTAAGGTAAGGGTTAAGTTTAGACACTCATTCTGAATTAAGGTAAGGGTTAAGTTTAGGCACTCATTATGAATTAAGGTAAGGGTTAAGTTTAGACACTCATTCTGAATTTATCACGACTCAGGATCTGACCCAGATACAGAAACAGGAGACGGTACAATTCTCAATAATGTATTATAACATAATAACATGGGGCAAAGGGCAGGTTGAGGACAGGCAGAGGTTCGTAATCAGGTCAGAGTCAGGCAGGTACAGGATGGCAGGCAGACTCGGGTCAGGGCAGGTAGAATGGTCAGAACCGGGAAAACTAGGAAACAGAACAGACCTGAAAAGACAAGACGAACTGGCAACAGACAAACAGAGAACACAGGTATAAATGCTCAGGGGATAATGGGGTAAGGGTTAAGTTTAGGCACTCAATCTGAATTACGGTAAGGGTTAAGTTTAGGCACTCATTCTGAATTAAGGTAAGGGTTAAGTTTAGGCACTCAATCTGAAATAAGGTAAGGGTTAAGTTTAGGCACTCATTCTGAATTAAGGTAAGTGTTAAGGTTTGGTATAGGATTAAAACCAGTGTCTACGACTGGAATCAAACACACAACCTTCTGATCCAGAGTCATGTGATTACGCCCATCCACCACATCCTAGACAGACCCAAGCCTACTTGATGGTACTAGCGCTCACTGTTGATCCTAGTGGATGGTTTTGAAGGCATTTCCCGATGTTCTCAGGACATGGATAGATGTCTGATTTCGACATCAATCTTGAACAACCTGGCTGTGCACATCTTAGTTTCCTCTGTTGACATTAGACTCTATAGGCCAGCAGAGGACTCTGTTGACATTAGACTCTATAGGCCAGCAGAGGACTCTGTTTACATTAGACTTATAGGCCAGCAGAGGACTCTGTTGACATTAGACTCTATAGGCCAGCAGAGGACTCTGTTGACATTAGACTCTATAGGCCAGCAGAGGACATGTAAGAATAGGTGTAGGAAGGTGATGAATGATGATGTCATCAGGTGTGTGACCTCACCCCTGGGGTCACGGGGTCATGTGGGTGGGGACAGTGTCAGGGGCTAATTAAAAGACTGACTAGGTCAAAGGTCCCCCATGACATCATCACAGCAGTGGTGTAATGCCACTGGATTGTAAAGTATGTCAGTAAATCTGATGGGATCTCAAGGACCCAATCTACCAGGCATGATTGAATTGATACATCGCTGTGCTATTCTCCAAACTCAGAGCAACAATGTGGGAAGAGCCAAGTTACGGTATATCTTGTTGGCAAAGGGCCGTAAAATCGGGGAATCCAATGGAATCCAATGGAATCCAATGGATATTTTGACTGATGTCAGTTTCATTTAAATATCACTATTCACAGAAAGCGTAGTACATGTTGATAGAGCACCACTAGTTTACTGCCAACATACAGTACTTGTAATCATACAGTACATTCAGGTAAACATTCAGCAGCATACCACCCGGTATCCCACTGCTGGCTTGCCTCTGAAGCTAAGCAGGGTTGGTCCTGGATGGGAGACACGATGCTTCTGGAAGTGGTGTTGGAGGGCCTGTAGGAAGCACTCTTTCCTCTGGTCCAAAAAATGTCAAATACATAATTCCCCAGGGCAGAGATTGGGACATTGCCCTGTGTAGGGTGTAGTCTTTTGGATGGGATGTTAAACAGGTGTTCTGACTCTCTGTTGTCACTAAAGATCCTATGGCACTTATTGTAAGAGTAGTGGTGTCCTGGCTAAATTCCAAATCTGGCCTTCATACCATCATGGCCACCTATTCATCCCCAGCTTTCAATTGGCTCGTTCATCCTCATCTCCCCTGAAACTATTCCCCAGGTTGTTGCTGTAAATGAGAATGTGTTCTCAGTCAACTTACCTGAACAGAAATGTACATTCCAGCAGTAGTGGTGTGTGGGTAAAATCACTGAGGAAGACAGAAAAAGGACATATTACAACCTATGTGTTGTGATAATTACCTTGTTTGCTCTATAACCTGTTAGTTCATATGCCTTGCCACCGTGATATATAGGCCTAAGACCGAGACAATAAGAAGACACAGTGGCAGAATAAATTCAACCACACCTTTGTTTCATCACTAAACCGGAAAGAAACCTCTGTCCGATGAAGTCCACAAAGCATAGTGCATATAACAGACAGTGAGTGACATGACCTACAGCATGGTCAAGCAAGGTAATGTTTACAACATGTTCTGACTACTAAACAACTATTGATTTAGAACCACAGAGAGTTACCGCAAGTTGAAAAGAAAACAGGAGCTGCCTCCACTATTCCAGCACCATTTCAACTTCAACATTTCAACATCATCTAGTCACCTCTTCTTAGTCTAATACAGTGACAACTAAAAGATACCAAAAACGATTTAGTCCAATCAACGTAAGCTAAATGTGATGTGGCTGTCCATGGTTCTGATTTCTCTTTCTCTCTCTCTGTGTGTGTGTGTGTGTGTGTGTGTGTGTGTGTGTGTGTGTGTGTGTGTGTGTGTGTGTGTGTGTGTGTGTGTGTGTGTGTGTGTGTGTGTGTGTGTGTGTGTGTGTGTGTGTGTGTGTGTGTGTGCGTTCGTGTGTGTTTGTGTTTGTGCAAGTAGAAAAAACATGTTAACTCCCCCTGTAGAGAAACTCCAATGCCATCCTCCTCTCTTTCATGCTGACGTAACTGTCTATGACTGTCATACAGTCTTTTTTGTTGTCAGGCTACCTGGCTAAAATGCTTGCTCACTGGCCTAACTTCCTTTCATGGACAACATTCCCTAGTTAGCCCTTTACATCTATCTACATCAAATCACATGTATTTATATAGCCCTTCGTACATCAGCTGATATCTCAAAGTGCTGTACAGAAATGTTGAACATGTTGAACTTCCATCCTCTCAGGCCAGGGGCACAATGTATGGATTTATGGTTGGATCAGAATAGACATTATAATCATTGGCCAGTATGGAGAATTAAGTAAAACCAAGTCCAAATCTCTATCTCCATCTATGGCTAATTTGCCTACAATACAGTAAAAATACATCTTTGAGTCTTGATGTCCATTCTGTTTAATCCGTTTCTATGCCCCCCGTCCCGTTTGGTGTCGCGGCATGATGACATCAAAGCTGTACGAGTCACCCCATTCTAGAGCCTCTGACTTTCTTTACGAGGGAAGCCAGACCTCAGCTGGTTCACATGTTCCTAATCAGACTAAAAATAGGGCAGCACAATCCCCTACAACCCCCTTTTCCCCCTCTCCTCTTTTAAATATTTCAGTCCACTTCTAAATATTTCAGTGCTCCCTCTTTCTTCCCCTGTGATCTAGTGAACAGGGGGAGAAGCGGAGGGGTGAGATGGGTGTGGAATGGAGATCTTACAGAATGTAAAGCATGTTTAAGGACTGAGAATCCAATGCTGGCATACTGTAGGCTGACATGTTTAAGGACTGAGAATCCAATACTGGCATACTGTAGGCTGACATGTTTAAGGACTGAGAATCCAATACTGGCATACTGTAGGCTGTCATGTTTAAGGACTGAGAATCCAATGCTGGCATACTGTAGGCTGACATGTTTAAGGACTGAGAATCCAATACTGGCATACTGTAGGCTGACATGTTTAAGGACTGAGAATCCAATACTGGCATACTGTAGGCTGACATGTTTAAGGACTGAGAATCCAATACTGGCATACTGTAGGCTGTCATGTTTAAGGACTGAGAATCCAATGCTGGCATACTGTAGGCTGACATGTTTAAGGACTGAAAATCCAATGCTGGCATACTGTAGGCTGACATGTTTAAGGACTGAGAATCCAATGCTGGCATACTGTAGGCTGACATGTTTAAGGACTGAAAATCCAATGCTGGCATACTGTAGGCTGACATGTTTAAGGACTGAGAATCCAATGCTGGCATACTGTAGGCTGACATGTTTA